>NW_020265116.1:0-8278 GCF_003255815.1 Theropithecus gelada | reverse complement strand
TTTTTCCAGACTTGCTGCTTTTTTTGAGGAGTCTTGCTCTGTTGCCGGGGCTGGAGTGCAGTGGCCTGATCTCGGCTCACTGCAAACTCCGCCTCCCGGGTTCAGGCGATTCTCTGCCTCAGCCTCCCGAGTAGCTGGGATTACAGGCACCCACCACCACGCCCGGCTACTTTTTTGTATTTTTAGTAGAGACAGGGTTTCACCATCTTGGCCAGGCTGGTCTTGAACTCCTGACCTCATCATCCACCTGCCTCCTCTCCTCCCAAAGTGCTGGGATTACAGGCATGAGCCACGGCGCCTGGCCAGACTGCTTTTTAAAAGCTTATTATATATTAAAAAAAAAAAAAAAAAAAGCTTATTATATATATTTTAGGCATTATGCATGTTTATAGTTTAATATATGTTATATAAAATATCATCTTATATAACTATTTTAAAATTTCCTGTAGGAGGCCAGACGCAGTGGCTCACACCTGTAATCCCAGGACTTTGGGAGGCCGAGATAGGCAGTTCGCTTGAGCCCAGGAATTTGAGACCAGGCTGGGCAACATGGAGAGACCCTGTCTCTACAAAAAATACAAAAATTAGCTGGGTGTGGTGGGGCATGCCTGTAGCCTCGGCTACTCAGGAGGCTGAAGTGGGAAGGATGGCTTGAGCCCCAGGAGGTTAAGGCTGCAGTGAACTGAGATTGCACAACCACACTCTAGCCTGGAGGACACAGTGAGACCCTGTCTCAAAAAAAAAAAAAAAAAAAAAGAGATGAAAGAAAGGTAGAAGAAAAATGATAGATAATCCGACTCCCTAAAGCTCCTAGGTGTAAGCAAATACACATTTACCAGATGAATGTTCTTATAAAAAATTAAAATATAGCCTGGACGTGGTGGCCCATGCCTATAATCCCAGCACTTTGGAGGCCAAGGTGTATGGACTGCTTGAAGCCAGGAATTCAAGATCAGCCTGACCAACATGGTGAGACCCCATCTCTATTATTTAAAAAAAGAAAAAAAAATTAAAATACGGATGAAACACAAGTCTATTTGACCCTTCTAAAATTCCAGTCTCCTCCCCAGAGCATACGTTTTTCCTACACATATGCAAATATTGTGCAAATGTACATGTAATATAGGTTTTTAAATTTTAGCAACATTATAAACTATCCTGCAACCTGTTTTTTCACTTAACAATATAGTATAGAATATTTCCAGGTCAGTGTATACAAATCTACTTCATTCTTTTTACTTTTAATTATATAACTGCTCAGTTGTATAATTTAGCTTTTTTTTTTTTTTGAGATGGAGTCTCGCCCTCTCGTGCAGGCTGGAGTGCAATGGCATGATCTTGGCTCACTGCAACCTCCACCTCCTGGATTCAAGTGATTCTTCTGCCTCAGCCTCCTGAGTAGCTGGGATTACAGGTGTGCCACTACACTGGCAAATTTTTGTGTTTTTAGTAAAGATGGGGTTTCACCATGTTGGCCAGGCTGGTCTCGAACTCCTGACCTCAAGTGATCCACCTGCCTCAGCCTCCCAAAATGTTGGGATTATAGGTGTGAGCCACCATGCCCAGCCTTTTTTTTTTTTTTTTTTTTTTGAGACATAATCTCCCTCTACCCAGGCTGGAGCACAGTAGCATGAATCTTGGCTCATGCAGCCTTGACCTCCTAGGCTCAAGTGATATTCTCCCATGTCAGCCTCCCAAGTAGCTGGTATTACAGGTGTGCACCACTGCTTAGCTACTTTAAAAAAAAAAATTTGTGGAGTCAGAGTCCCACTGTGTTGTCCAGGCTGGTCTCAAACTCCTGGGCTCAAGCAGTCCTCCTGCCTTGGCCTCCCAAAGTGCTGGAATTAGAGGCCTGAGCCACTGCACCTGGCCAGTTTTATTATTCTCTAGTAAGGACTTTTATATTTATAGACTTGCTATTATAAACAATGCTGCAAGGATTAGCTGTGTGTATTATGTGAATGTACCTATAGATGTCTTATAATGGAATTGCCCAAAGAATATGTACATAAATATTTTCATATGCCAGGTGCAGTGGTGGTGCCTGTAATCCTAGCTACTCAGAAGGCTGAGGCAGGAGGATTGCTTGGGGCCAGGAGTTTGAGACCAGCCGGGACAGAATAGCAAGACCCTGTGTCTAAAACAATTTTTAAAAAGTTAGCCAGTAATGGTGGCACACACCTGTAGTCCCAGCTACTGAGGAGGCTGAGACAGGGGGATCACTTGAGCCCAGGAGTTCAAGGCTGCAGTGATCTATGATTGAGCCACCAAACTCCAGCCTGTGTGACAAAGCAAGACCTTGTCTCTTAAAAAAAATTTTTTTTTTCATAGATACCACTAACTTGACCTCTGAAAATATATTAGTTGGTGCAAAAGTAATTGAGGTTTTTGCCATTAAAAGTTAACGGCAAAAACCACAATTACTTTTGCACCAACCTACCAGTTTGTGTTTCCACCAAGACTTATGAGACTCCCTGCATCCCATGCCCTAATTGATTGATCTTATCAACCTTCATAGTTTTTACTAAACTGCTAATTGAAAATAGTATACCTCAATTTCACATGTCTGTGAATATTGTGAAGGCTGAATACCTGTTCATGTTTGTTGGCCATTTGTATTTCTGTCCCTACAAATTGCCTGTCCATAGTATCCTTGGCACTAGCTACGTGGGCCCTCTGGACTCAAGTCAGTGTGATCCAGCTCGGCCTTGTGCTTATCAAGTTACCTTCACTTCTTTGGATTTTACTTTCCGTGTACAAAGGTTTTGACTTATTTTAGTCATACTTGTGCTGATGGTCATTTGTGCACTCTGTTATCCTCTCTGCTGTCCCATTTAGATGGCAAAAAATGTGCCCTGCTACTATTAGGTACCTCTCTGAGGGTAATTAAATGTATTTCATTTAATTCCGCCACCTTTAGGTGGTAGGTACCATTATTATCTGCATTTTACAGATGAGGAAATGGAGGCATGGAGGCCTTAAGTGACTTGCCTGAGATTGCATAGCTATTTACTCAGATTTTTTTTCATTTGTATTTAATTTTTTTTTTTAGACGGAGTCTTGTTCTATCGCCCAGGCTGGAGTGCAGTGGCGTGATCTCAGCTCACTGCAACCTCTGCCTCCCAGGTTCCAGCGATTCTCCTGCCTCAGCTTCCTGAGTAGCTGGGATTACAGGTGCATGCCACCATGCCCAGCTACTTTTAGTAGAGATGAGGTTTCACCATGTTGACCAGGCTGCTTTCGAACACCTGATCTCAGGTGATCTGCCCTCCTCGGCCTCCCAAAGTGCTAGGATTACAGGCATGAGCCATCGCACCCGGCCCTATTTACTCAGATTTGTTCACAGGTTTGTTACTTGATATCCAAACCTGAGATCTGACTCTGGGCTTATTTATCTTTATGTTGCTTGCCTTTAGGAAGTGACTGATAGATACATATTTTTTCCCAAAATTTTATCACAATGACCTGCAAACATTCAGAAAAGTTAAAGAATTTTGCAATTAATACTCTTCATCTCCTAGATTCTACAATTAACATTTTCCTATCCTTGCTTTTACATATCTTTATCCCTTGGTCCATCCATCAGGCTATGTTTTTTTTTTTTGTTTTGTTTTGTTTTTGAGACAGGGTCTCGCTCTGTTACCCAGGCTGGAATGCAATGGCATGATTGTGGCTCACTGTAGCCTCGACCTCCCAGGCTCAGGTGATCTTCCCACCTTAGCCTCCCAAGTAGTTCCCACAGGCAGGCACCACCACATCCAGATACTTTTTTGTATTTTGAGTAGAGATAGGGCTTTGCCATGTTGCCCAGGCTTGTCTCCAACTCCTGAGCTCAAGCCTGCAAGGCCTCCCAAAGTGTTGGGATTATAGGTGTGAGCCACCTTGCCCAACCTCATCAAGCTGTCTTAAAATTTTATGCATTTCAAAGTAAAATGTAGACATCAGTATATTTCGCCCCAAATACTTTATATATCATTCACTAGAGTTCAATATTTATTTATAGTTCTTTTGAGTGAATATTTACAAACAATGAATGCACAAATCTTTTTTTTTTTCTTTTTTTTTTTTTTTGAGACGGAGTCTCGCTCTGTCTCCCAGATTAGAGTGCAGTGGCGCGATCTTGGCTTACTGCAACCTACGCCTCCTAGGTTCAAGCGATTCTCCTGCCTCAACCGTCCTAGTAGCTGGGACTACAGGCGCGTGCCACCATGCCCGGCTAATTTTTTGTATTTTTAGTAGAGACGGGTTTCAGGATGGTCTCGATCTCCTGACCTCGTGATCCACCCGCCTTGGCCTCCCAAAGTGCTGGGATTACAGATGTGAGCCACCGTGCCTGGCTGAATGCACAAATCTTATGTGCACCATTTGATGACTTGACAAATGCATATACTTATCAACCCAAACCGCTATCAATATATAGGACACAAACATCACCCCAAAAAGTTCCCTCATGTAATCCCACTCCTACCCCCACCATAGGTTAGTTTTGCCTGCACTAGAACTTCATATAAAGAGCATCATACCAATATGTACTTTGTCAAAGACTTCTTTCCCTCTCACTTGAAATCATGATTTTGAAGTTAATCCCTATTGTGTGTATCTTTAGTTGTTTCCTTTTTCTTGCTGAGTAGTATTCCATTGTATGAATATGAACATTGTTTATGCACTCTCTAATGGACAGATAGATGTATATTTGAGTTGAATGGTCATTGCCTTCAGGATGCTTACTCTCTTAAAGTGATAGAGCAGATAAGTTGACAGATTGTACTTTCCTTTTGTTTTTGGGGATAGTAAGATCAAGATAATTCGGGTCCATACCCTAACTTACATAGATGCCTTCCTTTTCTTAAAATTAAGAAAAAACTTCTTAGAGTATGGTGAGGAGAGAAACGCAGAAAAGGAGGTCAGGAAAATTGTAAGGTTACCTTCACTGGAGTGGAGGGAGAGGGTAGGAGAGGAAGGGGAGGCAGATAGAAACTGCAGCCTCGGATAGGGAGTAGGAAGGTGGTGGTATCAGAGCTGTTGGAGACTTTGGACCTGAGGCCAGGAGGTGCCAGAAAGTGCAAGGTCTACAAGAAGGCGATAGAGCAGCAGTTGCATTGTAGATCTGATCCTGGACGGGAGGCTGCAGGCAGCCAGGCAGGTCTAGAGTCAGGAGAGAATGTCCACAGCCAGGCCTGACGATTATGGGGATGGTGGTGGGGAAGAGGTGCCTTGTGAGCTGTGTAGACGGTGGTGGCAGGACAGAGGTAGTGAGGGCAGGGCTGACATAGCCGCAATTCTCTGAAGGCCCCAGGGTTGGAATGAGAAGGGTGCCTTTGGCAGAAGGTTAATAACTTAACCTGTGTCCACAGGAGACTTAGATATTTAGAATTTTAGAGCCAGAAGAGATCTAGATCATACTGTAGTTCAACCTTGAGCAGAGTGACAGGCTCAAGGTTCTCCAGTGATTTTTTGGCAGATCCAGGCCTAGATACCAAATCTCCTAAAACTTCTGGCCAGCACGCCATTCCTTGTGCTGCTGCTGTGACCATCTGCTGTCCTGACTGCCACAATGACAGTGAGGAACAAGCTTTTGCTGAGACTTTTTCAGGGACCTTCCCAGCCCAAAGATCCTAGAATTCTGGGAGCTCCTTTCCACTCATGCTACTTAGCGATCTAGTCCCTAGCAAAGAGCCAGGATTGGGTAAGCATTATAGACCGAGAATTGGGTGTCTTGGTGGGACAGCATTATAGTCAGTTGGGTTCTCTGTGGTTGGACTGAGGCCAAGATACTCTTGTTGTCCCATCCAAGTCCCCAAGGTGGATTTTTTTCTTCATTTCTCCCACAAGTGCCCCTGGAGTTATCTTCTAAACCATCCCTTTAAGATGATCCAAGCAGTGGTGGGTGAGATATAAGGTGGGCGGTAACAGCTGAAGATCCCACATCTTGGTTTATGGTAGGTCTGTGCCACACCCCATCAACATTCAGGAGGAGAGAGACTCCCCTTGCCACAGTAGAGCCCTGAAGAGAGAATGCTGGCTGTCAGGTACCCCTTCACCCCAAATCAGTTCAGACTACCTGGCCAAGGCCCCTGGCTGTATGCCTTTTCGGCCCTAGATTTCCTGTTTTCTAACTCCCAGCTACTGTGCATGTAGCATTTAGAACCAACAAGTTCAAGGCTGGGCGTGGTGGCTCATGCCTGTAATCCCAGCACTTTGGGGGGCCGAGGCAGGCAGATCACAAGGTCAGGAGATTGAGACCATCCTGGCTAACACGGTGAAAACCTGTCTCCACTAAAAATACAGAAAATTAGCCGGGCGTGGTGGCAGGCACCTGTAGTCCCAGCTACTTGGGAGGCTAAGGCAGGAGAATGGCGTGAACCTGGTAGGCGGAGGTTGCAGTGAGCTGAGATGGCGCCACCTCTGCCTCCTGGGTTAAGTGATTCTCATGCCTCAGCCACCTGAATAGCTGGGATTACAGGCGTGCACCATCACGCCTGGCTCATTTTTGTGTTTTTAGTAGACATGAGGTTTTACTTTGTTGGCCAGGCTAGTCTCTAACTCTTAACCTCAGGTGATCCGCCCGCCTTGGCCTCCCAAAGTGCTGGGATTATAGGCATGAGTGGTCTTGAACTTCTGACCTCAAGTGATCTGCCTGCCTCAGCCTCCTAAAGTATTAGGGATTGCAGGCATGAGCCACTGCACCTGGCCTTGAATTATATTTCTTATGGACAGCACTGCTCTAGAAAGGAGATGAGATGGTATGCCAGGAGCAGCACAAGTCAGGATGCTGGGCAGGGGGAAGCAATTAGCCATTGCACTAGGGCCTTTGGGAATTTCTGACCTTGATACCTTCCTGAGCATTGTACCAGGGTTGAAGGGTGGTCCCTCTCAGTAGACTGGAGATCCTGGAGGGCCCTGCTTGGTTGTGGGGGTGGGGCACACAGAGAGGAAAGGCCTGTCCAGGGCCTGGCAAGAGGCCATTACTAGAAGGGATGAGATTATAGATCTCATGTCTGAAACTCAGAGGGGTAGACTTTCAGAGAGAGAAAAAAATGTCATTTAATTTCCAATTAGGTGACATGGCCTATTTCTTCTTCTTGTTCCCTGCTGGTTAGAACAAGAAAGAGTCTCTCAACTCTTTCCCACCAGGTTTTTATCAGTCCTGTCCTGTTAGATGTGCAGGGGGTTGAGTAGGTTGGTGGGTAGGTTGCACACACCCTGGGACTGGGATTTTCTTTCAGGCTACCACAGCTTTCTTCCTAGGGCTATATTTAGGTGTTGGTCTGGGGAAAAGGATGTGAATTTTTTAGGATCCTGTTTATCCAGTGGACCCTACCCCACCCCCACCTCACAGCTGTCTATCCTCTGTTTGGTCTGGAACTTCCCTTCCTTCTCTTGCTGCTTTACTTTGGTCACCCAGGCCCTAGAAAGAACACAGTATTTGCCACTGAATCCCAACATCACCATTTATTAACTGTATGACAACTAACATATACTTAATTTTCTGTGTCCCATTTTCCTCCTTTGTACAGTGGAAATAATGTTATCTACCTTGCAGGAATGCTGTGAGGTTCAGAGGAGATAGTGCATGTAAAGTACCTGGTATTAGGCCTAGGCAGTGGTGGTCATTAAATAAATGTTGATTCCTTTGAGGTCTTCTGTTAGGTGGTGGCTAAGGGTGCTACTCTAGGGATAACAGGCTCAGGAAAGAGCCCAAAGAATGGGATGTCTGTTGCTTAAACGAATATTGTCTGTGGGAGGTGATGTTGCATTAAGTCCCTTTTCTTTTTCCTTTGAGTTTGAATCTTGTGTTTTTTGAGACAGGGTCTCACTGTGTTGCCCAGGCTGGAGTAGTGTGATCATAGTTAACTGCAACCTCAACCTCCTGGGCTCAAGCAATCCTCAGATTCCCAAGTAGCTAGGACTGTGGGCATGCACCACCACGCCTGGCTAATTTTAAAAATATTTTTGTAGAAATAGGATCTCACTATGTTGTCCAGGCTGGTCTTAAACTTCTGGGCTCAATCGATCCTCTTGCTTCAGCCTCCCAAAGTGCTAGGATTACAGGCATGAGCCACCCTGCCCGGCCTGTGTTTGAATCTTAAGTCAGGTCCCAGGTTGGCTTGAAGTATTCTCTTACCAGGAAGTCAGATCTCCCACATACTACCTCCAGGTACACCTAAGCCTTGGTCTATCAAGGATTCAAGGAAATGACAGGCTTTGGAATCTGGGCTTTTACCGCCTTATCTAAACCTCAAGTTTCCTTATTTGTAAAATGGGGTAATAATAGTAA
>NW_020265115.1:0-1995 GCF_003255815.1 Theropithecus gelada | reverse complement strand
GAACCACAGGTCAGAGAGCCAGCATTTCTCTTTTCATCAGTTTCCCACAGGTTCACAACGCACCTCACATTCAGACACTAAAGCTCGCTGGTGATTGGAAAACTTCTCCCAAACGTACACCCTATCACTCCATAGCAAGATTCCACATCAGGACATAGAGAGCTGCTCCAGTTTCTTTACAGTTGAAAAATACTCTAATCTATGGAAATATCAAATTTTATTTTACAGTCTTCTGTTGATGGATATGTAAGTTATTCCCACCTTAGCCACTAAAACAATCATGCAGTGGATGACCTTGTACATGTGCCACCCTACTCAGGTGGGAGACACGCACTGGAAGTGGCATTCCTACATCAGAGGATAGTGTGTTTTCATATTTGAGAATATTGCCCAATTTCCCTCCTAGATGACACAGCAATCAGAGATTACAGGCATAGGCCACCACGCCTGGCTAATTTTGTATTTTGTAGAGACAGGGTTTCTCCATGTTTTTCAGGCTGGTCTCGAACTCCCGACCTCAGGTGATCCGCCCACCTCAGCCTCCTAAAGTGCTGGGATTACAGGCATCAGCCACCATGTTCGCCCTACTTCAAACATTTTTAAGACAGTGGTTTTAACATCTGGCTCTGGTATCAGGGTGGACACAATATATAAGAAATGTCCTTACAAGAGGAAGGAGATTAATTATTGCAGAAGGACTTGTGAGGATGCAAGCAAGAGGTTAGAGTGATGGGAAGATGTAACTGTGAGAAAGGAATGTGGGCAGCCTCTGGAATTTGGAAAGGCAAAAAACAGAACCTCCAGAAGACACACAGCTTTACTAACAGCTTTTTAAAAAAACGTGTATATGTAAAGCATAAAACATGATGCTTTCATGTACATGTATGTGCATGAAAATGTGCATTGCCTAGTAATGTCTGAAATCAGCTCCTTGTAACCCTTCAACTTAGGAAAGGTGACTTTATCCTGATTGTGCAGATAATATTGGCAAAGACACTGAAGTTTCCAGGTGGTGCCTCCCCAGCCCAGGCAGTCACAGCCAGTGGTGGCTCAGGTGTGACTCAGATCTGCTAACTCCTAGTAAAGTGCTCACTCCTCTTTGCCACGCTCTCAGCCTAAATGATGAGTTAGATGAGAAAGGAGGGAGGCGGGGAACGGAGCCAGAGAGCAGTGGCTGTGCCAGAGTTTCCTTGTAACCAGTGCTATGAGGGAAGAGCCATTTACTACCTCCTTTAAAGATGAGGACACTGAGGATCAGAGAGGAGAACTGACTTGGGACCAGCTCAGGGAGACAAAGCTGGAACACCCCAGCCTGACTCACAGCCCTTGTCTCTGCAACACTCAGCTGTGGTTTTTCAAGTGTGGAGAAATGCTCCAATCTTCTCTTTCTAAACTCTTGCACTGTTCAGTTCTATAGCACAAAGCGTTAAAAACAAACCAATAACCCTGTAGGGGTAGGAGGGGCTGGCTTTACACTCCTGTCAGAAAGGTCCTGCATGTGTCACATCATATGCCAAGCTGGTTCCTAAAGCACAGGTCTCAGCATACAAGAAGCATTTAGGACTCTCCCCTCATGTTATGCTGTTTCTCCTTCACTCAGCAGCATCCATTGAACAGAGTAGAGCCTCCTGAAGCCCAGCAGAGCATATATCTGCCCGCTCATGGCGCTGAGGACTAAGGATGAGGAGATGAGGCATTTCCTAGAGAGTGTTTGGGGACCATGTGAGCAAGAGTTTAGATTCTCCCCTCTGGCTGTCAGGAGCCCACTTTCTTTTGTTTCTAGCTGCAGGGTAAGCAGGCCTGGGCACCCAGACAGGAGGCTTCTCCCTAACATTGCCTGATGTCTAGAATCTCAAGGGGACAATTGAGGTGGCTGTCAGTGTTGGGGCTCAAGAACCTAAAACACTTGCTCTGTTAATGGACGTAACTGCTTGGTGGGACACAGGAAATGCCCACTGGGACACATGGAGGATGAGGAGACAGTGCCTTCATTTT
>NW_020265114.1:0-1995 GCF_003255815.1 Theropithecus gelada | reverse complement strand
TGGACTCTGGTGGTCTTCTTTGGGGAACAAACGGTCTGGGCATTACACTTTCAAGATTTTTCTCCTTGTATTTGACTTTTAGTATTTTTACTTTGATGTGCCTGTTTGTGGATCTCTTTGTGTTTATCCTACTTGGAGTTTATTGAGCCTCCAGGATATGTGAATTAGTGTCTTTCAATAAATTTGGGAATATTTTTGCCACTGTTTTTAAAAGATTTTTTTTTGTTTCTATTTTCTCTCCTCTCCTTCTGGTACTTTTATTTCATGTATGTTGGTGTGCTTGATGATTTACTACACTTTTCTGAGGCTCTGTTTATTTTTTAGATTCTTTGTGCTATGTGTCAGTTTGCATAATCTCAATGGATTTATCTTCAAGTTCGCTAATTGTTTCTACTATCAGGTCAAATCTATTCTCCCAAACGCTTTCAGATGAAGTCAGTACACTTGGAAATGGAGAAGAAATTATCTTTTTAAAGCCCTGCTTATCCCCTAAGTGAGAAAAAAAAATCTCTGAGACAGGGCCCTGGAACTGGGTTGAAAATGGCCAACAGTTCCCTGAGTGACACCCTGTTCTGGAAACTTAGTACTCAGTAATGTGGATTTGTGAAGTCAGCATCCTAAGGTCCTCTTGGCTTATTTCTAATGGCATGGAATAGCCACTGCTTTATCAGGGGCAACGGCAAGGAGGACCCCAGTATTCTATGCACACCATGCCCTAGGCAGAACCTCTAGTACATAGGTGGAAGGTGGAATGCAGGTGGAAATTCTTACCTCTCAATTGCACCAACCTTGGACTTAGGCTTATCTTCAGATCTCTAAGGCAGAATTTGAAATGCTAAGTTCTGACTGTTTAAAACAGAAAGCACTCCAACTGAAAAATGGGAATAGAAGGAGCCCTATGTTCTTTTTTGAAGCAATCTAGAATGTATTCTTCATCTCACTGATCTGGGAGTGGGGAAGAAAGAAGTGGTCTTGTTCAAATGCCAGATGTTGTCATCTTTCTTATTGAATATTTCTAGATTTTCTTGAAGAAATGTTTCTTGATTTGCTGTTTATCCTTAGGACCATTTCCAGAAGCTTAAATTTATCTATGTTTGTATGTATATGCCTGTATGTATGTATATGTCTGCCTGTTTGTATATACGTACAAGTATGTGTACATGTATATATGTGTATGTGTATATGTATACATAAAATTTTGCTAATTTTACTCTGTAGTAGACCAGCAGAGTTTGCACACTTCATGTTAAAGAGCTTTATTAACTAAATCAATTTTTAACACCACAGCCAGATTGTTCCTTCTAAACAATAACGTAGATATATTACATTTATTTCTCCACTTAAAACCTTCTATGGGACTCCCCAATACTATTCTTTACCCCTTGTGATATTCAACCTCCAAAGTGGTCACAATGGTCTCCAAACCAGTTGTATTCACACTCTTTTGTGGTCTCTCCACACATTTTCCAAGAGTCTTTTTATGTGACCAATAGTATTTGACAGAAGTGAGCATCTGTGTTACTAGGATACTCCATTAGCCTAGAAAGAGAGACATGCAGTGAGGAACTAACAGCAGGTGTGAAACTGAGGCCTTCCAAAGCCATGTTAATAAGCTTGAAAAATGGTTCATTCTCACACGAGCCTTCACATAAGACTGCATTCCTGCCTGACAAGTTTTGACTGCAGTAACATTGAAAGCTAGAGCCAAAATCACCCACTGCTACTAGATTCCTGACACAGAACATATGAGACAAGACATATTTGCCCGTGTGGACAAATTTATTTATTTTTTTTATATAAACTAATCTATTTTCTGTCCTCAAAATATTTCTGGCACTTGATAAATACTCAACATAAATTTGCTGAATAAATGAATGTTTGCATTTTATTAGATTTCAGTGACTCTATATAAAATATTTTCAATATAATAAAGAATATTGGTATATTTTATAAATGTATATAAATTTTCTATCTTGCATATCTTATGTAAGATTT
>NW_020265113.1:0-1996 GCF_003255815.1 Theropithecus gelada | reverse complement strand
GCAACATAGAATTACAAGCATCTGCTACAACTTGTCTGACTCTACATTCAATAGACACATTTTACACCACTCCATGTGGTCTCTCATAGAATAGAAATATTTCTGGAAAGAAGAGATCCAAGGTTAAGTCATTCTCCTAAAATATAAAACATCCTTTGGAGAGAAAATATTTAAAGATTATTAATAATCACCTCCAAGCAACACTCTCATCAGTAGGCAAATTAACTTAATGGAAAAGGGGTGTGGTTAAAAAAATATAATATGTCGGTATATCACTGAGTTCTACTACAAGTCCCAGGCTTATGATATTTTCTTTAATTTATTGCCTTGAATTTTTCATTCTCTGAATCCAGATCATTAAATTTTCATTGCACTATGATAATGCTAGAGATGAAACAAGGCTCTCTATTTTAAACTCGAGTTGTTTATCTTTGATCAGTTTATCCTTTGCTTAGAACAAACATGGATCTTTCTGTTTCTTTTTTAATGTAGTTGTGAAATAAACTTATTCTGTTATTATGGTATACTTTATATTTTACATATCCATGTATGTTTGCTCTTTCAAAAAGTATACATTCTTTAGAAACACACTTTCTAAGTGCTCTTCTGGGCATTTAGTGCTTAGTAGCTGCTTCACTTTCCTGGACTTATAAGTAAACTATGTTATAAAACTTGAGTAAATGCATAAGTTTTTTAAAGGGTAAAAGGGGTACCCATCACCTCAAGCATTTATCAATTCTTTGAGTTACAAATGCTCCAATTATACTCTTTTAATTACTTTAAAATGTACAATAAATTATTGTTGACTCTAGTCACCATGTTGTGCTGTCAAATACTAAGTCTAATTCATTCTAACTGTATTTCTGTACTCATTACCTGTCCCCACTCCCCCCACCCCACCCACCACCCTTCCTAGCTTCTGGTAATCATCGTTCTACTCTCTATCTCCATGAGTTCAATTGCTTTAAGTTTTAGTTCTTACAAATAAGTGACAACATGTGAGGTTTGTCTTTATGTGCCTGGTTAATTTCACTTAACACAGTATCCTCCTGTTCCATCCATGTTGTTGCAAATGACAAGATTCCATTCTTTTTTTATGACTGAATAGTACTCTATAGTGTGTATGTACCACATTTTCAGTATTCATTTATCTGTTGACAGACAAGTAAGTTGCTTCCAAACCTTGGCTATTGTAAATAGTGCTGCAATAAACATGAGAGTGCAGATATCTCTTTGATATACTGATTTCCTTTTTGGGGAGTACTGATAAAATAAAAGCTTCAGCCAAATTAAATTTAAAGGAGTTTAATTGAGCAATGAATGATTTGCAAATCAGGCATCTCCCAGAATCACAGCAGATTCACAGAGACTCAGAGCAGACACATAGTGGAAGAAGATTTATAGACAAAAAAAGGGAAATGACGTACAGAAATTGGAAGTGAGGTACAGAAAAGCTGGATTGGTTACAGCTTGGTGTATGCCTTATTTGAACATACTTTGAACACACAGCGGTGTATGAAAGGTTGAAGTATGGCTGCTGGGATTGGCCAAGAGTTACCTATTGTTACAGGTGCATACTACTAAGTTAGGTTTTCAATTTTGTCTGCCTATTAAGCTAGGTTACAGTTTATCACCAAGGACTCAAATATAGAAGTACAGAGTCCTTTTCAGGTCATATTTAGTTTGTTTTAACAGTATATACCTAGTAGTGAGATTGCTGGATCATGTGGTAGTTCTATTTTTAGTTTTTTGAGAAACCTCCATACTATTCTCCATAGTGATTTACTAATTTACATTCCCACCAGCAGTGTGCAAGTGTTCCTTTTTTCCCACATTCCTACCAACATTCATTATTGCCTGTCCTTTGCATAAAAGCCATTTTAACTAACATGGAAGTGTAGTTGTGATTTCATTGTAGTTTTGATTTGCATTTCTCTGACAGTCAATGGTATTGAGCACCTTTTCATATACCCATTTGCCATTTGTATGTCTCCTT
>NW_020265112.1:0-1997 GCF_003255815.1 Theropithecus gelada | reverse complement strand
GTTTTGCTAATACGAGAGTTTCTGCTACAGAGACAAGCAGAGAAAATCTCTGTATGTAATGGCCTCCTTCTTATTTACTTTAATGCTACTTTGAAACTCACATGGAGGAAAACTTCCAAAGTCATGTTCAATCACATCCATGAAAAATCATCTTCCATCTAGCTGTATTAAAGTATACAAAACATTTGAAGAAGAGAAATATAAGATATTGAGAGAAATATAAGACAGCTAATACACAATGAACCTTAAAAAAATTTTACATGAGTTATGTTGCAGGATAATTTATAATTTTTATTCTTTGGTAATTAACATTTAAAGAAATTATTGTCAAAATGACTACTTACTGTATCAAAGAAAAGAAAGAAATTTGGAGGTACGTCAAGAAATGCCCTGTATATTTCTTTTTGCCTATAACAAGTTCCATTTCCATTTGCCTATAACAAGTTCATCAATACTATTCACAAACTCAAATACAATGGTTTATCTCAAACTTCTTTTCTTCAACTTATTGTAAATATTAGATATAATATATTATTTCTCCTTGATATTTTTTTCTGTCTTGACTTTTGGGATCACACATACATACTACATTTTCTGTTTTCTTTACTGGTCACTATTTCTGAGGGTCCCTTGTTTAACCTTAGTTTGTCTCTCACTAACACAACATATATAATTCATTGGTAAATTCTTAAACTTAAAAAAAAAAAGTCTTTCAAACTTTATACCGTCAGCTTGCCCCACACTAGTCAAATCTACCATTATCTTTTGTCTGTGCTGCAATAAACTACAATGAGCACCTCTTCAACTCTTGCCTCCATCGCATTTCCCAACCAAAAGCAAAACAATTTTTTACTCCTTTGTTAAATATTTCCGAGTTTTTCACTATTCACAGTAGACAAATAAACAATAAACAATTCTGATCTTACTAGACCCCTTATGGCTTTAAGCTATGTTCTGGTACCTGTCTCCACACCATGTCCCTAATCCAATTTCTACCATTCTCATTCACTTTAACTCAACTCTTAAATAGCCTCTTTTTTTGTTTTTGTTTTTTTTTTTTCCACCATTGACTTCTATAACAGGCAAAGTGACAGCACTGAGAACAAAAATTGGATTATGGTAGACTTCCGTCAAAACCCTGGTCTCAAAACCTTCTGTCAAAACTCTGGCCTCATAGAAAACATAGTTCCAACTCATTGTTCTTTCAGCTACAATGGGGTTTATTGCCCATTTCATTCAAGTTTCTATTCAACATAAGAGATCATCCCTGGCAGCCCTACAAAAAATACTTCCAAATGTACCATCTTTTAACCCAACTTAACTCTTATGTATTGAATATTAATTTTGCTCCTCTGGAATATAATCTCCATAAGAACGTGATCTTTGTTAAGTTCACTGTTTTACCCTACCTCTCACAATAGTCTGTGGCATAAAAATGGGTATTAGGGTTGTATCAAGCAAGACATGCCAAAACATTGCTGTAACAACTTAATTTTTTCAAAAAGCTGCATTAATTTGTTTTAAGCAGAAAGAACAAAGTAAAATACAGATTGCATTAAGTTCCCTGTTGTAGAAGTCCAAATTGAGACAAATTTGGAGGAGGGTAACAAAATGGAGAACTATTTACATAGGCAGGTGAAAGTTGGTAAAGATTAAAATTAATATCCATGAAAAGAGAGACAGGCAGAAAAGAGAGGATGTTGCTGTAGTCTGGAAAGTTGTGTCCTCCTAAAGTTTATATTTTAAAACCCAATCCTCAGTGTGGTAGTATTAAGGAGTGGGGCTTTGGGGAGGTGATTAGGTCATGAGGGCAGAGCTCCCATAAATGAGATTAGTTATTCTATAAAAGAAACTCAGAGAGCTCATTCTTCCCTCTGCCACAGAAGGTTCTGTCTGTGAGGAAGAGAACACTCACCAAAGATAAAATTTGTTGATGACTTGAACTAGAACATCCTAGTCTCCAGAACTGTGAGAAATAATTTTGTTTCTTGTAAGGT
>NW_020265111.1:0-1997 GCF_003255815.1 Theropithecus gelada | reverse complement strand
TATGGTTTGGATTTGTATCCCTGCCCAAATCTCATATAGAATTGTTACCCCCAATGTTTGAGGAGGGGCCTGGTGGGAGGTGATTGTATCATGGGGACAGATTTCCCCCTTGCTGTTCTCATGATAGTGAGTGAGTTCTCAGGAGATCTGTTTGTTTAAAACTGTGTAGCACCTCCCCTTTCACCTCTTCCTCCTTCTCCAGCCATGTAGGATGTGCCTGCTTCCCCCCTTCTACCATGACCGTATCTTGAGTCCTCCCCAGCCATGCTTGCAGTAAAGCCCACATAACCATAATCCAATTAAACCTATTTTCTTTATAAATTAACCAGTCTCAGGTAGTTCTTTATAGCAATTTGGGAATGGATTAATATAGAAAATTGGTACTGAGAGGTGGAGCACTGCTATATAAAGATACCTGAAAACATGGAAGCGACTTTGGTACTAGATAATGGGCAGAGGTTGGAACAGTTTGGAGGGATCAGAAGAAGACAGGAAGAAAAGGGAAAGTTTGGAATGTCCTAGAGACTTTTTAAGCTGTAGTAACCAAGTTGTTGATAGTAATATGGATAATGAAATCCAGGCTTGAGGTGGTCTCAGTTGGAAATGAGGAACTTGAAGTGAATGAGAGAAAAGGTAACTTTTGTTATGCTTTAGTAAAGAAGTTGAAGGCATTGTGGCCCTGCCCTAGGGATCTGTGGAACTTTGATTTTGAAAGAGATGATTTAGGGTATCTGGCAGAAGAAATTTTTAAGCAGCAAAGAGTTCAAGATATGTCCTGATATGTTCTTACAGTGTAAGATATGTTCTTACAGTGTATGCTCATATGCCTGAACAAAGAGATGATCTGAAACTGGAATATATATTTAAAAGGGAAACAGAGGATAAAAGTTTGGAAAATTTGCAGCCTGACCATGAGTTAGCAAACAAAAACCCACTTTCTGGAGAGGAATTCTAGCTGACTGCCAAAATTTGCAAAAGTAAAGAGGAGCCCCACATGTTAATAGCCAAGACAATGGAGAAAATGCCTTGAAGGCATTTCAGAGACCTTCAGCATAGCCCCTCCCATCACAGGCCTGGAGGCTTAGGAGGGAAGAATGGTTTCAAGGGCTGGGCCCAAGGCCCTGCTGCACTGCGCAGCGTAGGGACACTTCTCCCTGCGTGCCAGCCACTCCAGCTTCCTCCTTGACTAAGGCCCCAGATACATTTCAGACTGCTGCTGCAGAGTGTGAAAGTCCTACACTTTGGCAACTTCCATTTGATATTAAGCTTGTGTATGCACTGAGGGCAAGAGTTGAGCCTTGAAAGCCTCCACCTAGATTTCAAAGGATGTATGGGAATGCCTAGATGTCCAGGCAGAAGTCTGCTGAAGGAGTGGAACCTTCATGGAGAACCTCAACTGGGACAGTGCAGAGGGGATATGTGGGGTGTGAGTCCCCACACAGAGTCCCCACTGGAGCATCATCTATTGGAGCCATAAGAATAGAGCCACCATCTTCCAGATCCCAGAATGGTAGATCCATTGAAAGCTTTCATTGTGCACCTGGAAAAGCCACATACACTGAATGCAAGCCCATAAAAATAGCTGAAGGGGCTGTACCCTGCAGAGCCACAGGGATAGAGATACCCAAGATATTGAGAGCCCATTGCTTGCATCATTGAGGCCTGAATGTAAGACATGGATTCAAAAGATATTACTTTGGATCTTCAAGGTTTAATGACTGCCTTGCTGGGTTCTAGACTTGCATGGGGCCTGTAGTCCCTTGGTTTTGGCAGATTTCTCACTTTGGAAATGGGTATATTTACCCAATGCCTGTACCCCCATTGTGCTCTTGGAAGTAACTAACTTGTTTTTGATGTTATAGGCTCCTAGGCAGAAAGGACTTGCCATGTCTCAGATGAGAATTTGGACAGTGGAATTTTGAGTTACTGTTGAAATGAGTTAAAATTTGGGAGACTGTTTAGAAGGGAAGTTTGTATTTTGCAATGTGAGAAAGACA
>NW_020265110.1:0-1997 GCF_003255815.1 Theropithecus gelada | reverse complement strand
TCTGTAACTCTGTGAGATGTTTTCACAGAACACAAAGAAGTTTCTCAGAAAGCTTCTTTCTCTTTGTTATCGGAGGATATTTCCTTTGGCCCTATACTCTTCAAAGAAAGGGATCCGAAATATCTGTTTTCAGATTCCACAGAAATAAGGCTAGCAAAAAGATCCATGAATTACAGATGTAACTCTGTGAGTAGAAGTCACACATCACAGAGCTGTTTCTCAGAAAGCTTCTTTCCAGATTTCATCGGAGGATATTTCCTTTTTCACCCTAGCCCTCTATGGGCTTCCAAATATCACTTTGCCAATTCCACAAGAACTGTCTCAGCGAAAGGCTTCTTCAGGGGAATGCTGTAATTCTGTGAGATGATTTCACAGAACACAAAGAAGTTTCTCAGAAAGCTTCCTTCTCTTTGTCATCGGAGGATACTTCCTTTGGCCCTATAGTCTTCAAAGAAAGGGATCTGAAATATCTGTTCTCAGATTTCCCAGAAATAAGGCTATTAAAGAGATCCACGAAATACATATGTAACTCTGTGAGATGAATTAACAGAACACTAAGCAGTTTCTCAGAAAGCTTCCTTCCAGATTTCATCTGAGGATATTTCCTTTTTCACCATAGCCCTCTATGGGCTTCCAAATATCACTTTGCCAATTCCACAAGAACTGTCTTAGCGAAAGGCTTCTGGAGGGGAAATCTGTAACTCTGTGAGATGATTTCACAGAACACAAATGTTTCTCAGAAAGCTTCTTTCTCTTTGATATCGGAGGATATTTCCTTTCGCCCTATAGTCTTCAAAGAACGGGATCCGAAATATCTGTTTTCAGATTCCACAGAAAGAAGGCTAGCAAAGAGATCCACGAAATACAGATGTAACTCCCTGAGATGAATTAACACAACACTAAGAAGTTTCTCAGAAAGCTTCTTTCCAGATTTCATGTGAGGATATTTCCTTTTTCACCATAGCCCTCTATGGGCTTCCAAATATCACTTTGCCAATTCCACAGGAACTGTCTTAGCGAAAGGCTTCTTAAGGGGATAGCTGTAACTCTGTGAGATGATTTCACAGAACACAAAGAAGTTTCTCAGAAAGCTTCTTTCTCTTCGTTATCGGAGGATATTTCCTTTGGCCCTATAGTTTTCAAAGAAAGGGATCCGAAATATCGGGTCTCAGATTCCACAGAAATAAGGCTAGCAAAGAAATCCACGAAATACAGATGTAACTCTGTGAGATGAATTAAGAGAACACTAAGCAGTTTCTCAGAAAGCTTCTTTCCAGATTACATCTGAGGATATTTCCTTTTTCACCATAGCCCTCTAGGGGCTTCCAAATCTCACTTTGCCAATTCCAGAAGAACTGTCATAGCGAAAGGCTTCTCGAGGGGAGAGCTGTAACTCTGTCAGATGATTTCACAGAACACAAAGAAGTTTCTCAGTAAGATTCTTTCTGTTTCTTTACGGAGGATATTTCCTTTGGCTCTATACTCTTCAAAGGGATCCGAAATATCTGGTCTCAGATTCCACAGAAATAAGGCTATTAAGGAGATCCACGAAATACAGATGTAACTCTGTGTGTAGAAGTCACACATCAGAGAGCAGTTTCTCAGAACGCTTCTTTCCCGATTTCATCTGAGGATCATTCCTTTTTCACCATAACCCTCCATGGGCTTCCATATATCACTTTGCAAATTCCACAAGAACTGTCTTAGTGAAAGGCTTCTTGAGGCGAAAGCTGTAACTCTGTGTGATGATTTCACAGAACACAAAGAAGATTCTCAGAAAACTTCTTTCTCTTTCTTATCGGAGGATATTTCCTTTCGCCCTATAGTCTTCAAAGGGATCCGAAATATCTGTTCTCAGATTCCACAGAAATACGGCTATCAAAGAGATCCACGAAATACAGATGTAACACTGTGAGATGAATTAACAGAACACTAAGCAATTTCTCAGAAAGCTTCTTTCCAGATTTCATCGGAGGATATTTCCTTTTTCACCATAA
>NW_020265109.1:0-1949 GCF_003255815.1 Theropithecus gelada | reverse complement strand
ACAGAACACTAAGCAGTTTCTCAGAAAGCGTCTTTCCAGATTGCATCTGAGGATATTTCCTTTTTCACCATAGCCCTCTATGGGCTTCCAAATATCACTTTGCCAATTCCACGAGCACTGTCTTAGCGAAAGGCTGCTTGACGGGAAAGCTGTAACTCCGTGAGATGATTTCACAGAACACAAACAAGTTTCTCAGAAAGCATCTTTCTCTTTGTCATCGGAGGATATTTCCTTTGGCCCTATATTCTTCAAAGGGAATCGAAGTATCTGTTCTCAGATTCCACAGAAATAAGGCTAGCAAAGAGATCCACGAAATAGAGATGTAACTCTGTGAGTGGATGTCACACATCACAGAGCAGTTTCTCAGATAGCTTCTTTCCAGAATTCATCTGAGGATATTTCCTTTTTCACCATAGCCCTCTATGGGCTTCCAAATATCACCTTGCCAATTCCACAAGAACTGTCTTAGTGAAAGGCTTCTTGACGGGAAAGCTGTAACTCTGTGAGATGATTTCACAGAACACAAAGAAGTTTCTCAGAAAGCTTCTTTCTCTTTGTTATCGGAGGATATTTCCTTTGGCCCTATAGACTTCAAAGGGATATGAAATATCTGTTCTCAGATTCCACAGAAATAAGGCTAGGAAAGAGAACCACGAAATACTGAGGTAACTCTGTGAGTGGAAGTCACACATCACAGAGCAGTTTCTCAGAAAGCTTCTTCCCAGTTTGCGTCTGAGAATATTTCCTTTTTCACCATAGCTTTCTATGGGCTTCCAAATATCACTTTGCCAATTCCCAAAGAACTGTCTTAGCGAAAGGCTTCTTGAGGGGAAAGCTGTAACTCTGTGAGATGATTTCACAGAACACAAAGAAGTTTCCAGAAAGCTTCTTTCTCCTTGTTATTGGACGATATTTCCTTTGTCCCTATAGTCTTCAAAGCGATCCGAAGTGTCTGTCCTCAGATTCCACAGAAATAAGGCTAGTAAAGAGATTCACGAAATGCAGATGTTACTCTGTGAGATGAATTAACAGAACACTAAGCAGTTTCTCAGAAAGCATCTTTCCAGATTTCATCTGAGGATATTCCCTTTTTCACCATTGCCCTCTATGGGATTCCAAATATCACTTTGCCAATTCCACAAGAACTGTCTTAGCGAAAGGTTTCTTAACGGGAAAGCTGTAACTCTGTGAGATGATTTCACAGAACAGAAAGACGTTTCTCAGAAACCTTCTTTCTCTTTGTTATCGGAGGATATTTCCTTTGGCCCTATAGTCTTCAAAATCATCCGAAGTAACTGTCCTTAGATTCCATAGAAATAAGGCTAGCAAAGAGATCGACGAAATACAGATGTAACTCAGTGAGATGAATTAACCGAACACTAAGCAGTTTCTCGGAAAGCTTCTTTCCAGATTTCATCTGAGGATATTTCCTTTTTGACCATAGCCCTCTATGTGCTTTCAAATATCACTTTTCCAAATCCACAAGAACTGTCTTAGTGAAAGGCTTCTTGACGGGAAAGCTGTAACTCTGTGAGATGATTTCACAGAACACAAAGAAGTTTCTCAGAAAGCTTCTTTGTCTTTGTTATCGGAGGATGTTTCCTTTNTGAGATGATTTCACAGAACACAAAGAAGTTTCTCAGAAAGCTTCTTTGTCTTTGTTATCGGAGGATGTTTCCTTTGGCCCTATAATCTTGTACGGGATCCAAAATATGTGTTCTCAGATTCCACAGAAATAAGGCTAGCAAAGCGATCCACGAAATACAGATGTGACTCTGTGAGATGAATTAACAGAACACTCAGCAGTTTCTCAGAAAGCTTCTTTCTAGATTTCATCTGAGGGTATTTCCTTTTTCACCATAGCCCTCTATGGGCTTCCAAATATCACTTTGCCAATTCCAAAAGAATTGTCTTACCGAAAGGCTTCTTGAGGGTAAAGCTGTAACTCT
>NW_020265108.1:944-1998 GCF_003255815.1 Theropithecus gelada | reverse complement strand
AGAACACTAAACAGTTTCTCAGAAAGCTTCTTTCCAGATTTCGTCTGAGGATATTTCCTTTTTCACCACAGCCCTCTATGGGCTTCCAAATATCACTTTTCCAATTCCACAAGAACTGTCTTAGCGAAAGGCTTCTTGAGGGGAATGCTGTAACTCTGTGAGATGACTTCACAGAACACAAAGAATTTTCTCAGAAAGCACCTTCTCTTTGTTATCGGAGGATATTTCCTTTGGCCCTATAGTCTTCAAAGGGATCCGAAATATCGGTTCTCAGATTTCACAGAAATAAGGCTCGCAAAGAGATCCACGAAATACAGATGTAACACTGTGAGATGAATTAAGATAACACTAAGCAGTTTCTCAGAAACCTTCTTTCCATATTTCAGATGGGGATATTTGCTTTTTCACCATAGCACCCAATGGGTTTCCAAATATCACTTTGCCAATTCCACAAAAACTGTCTTAGCGAAAGGCTACCTCAGGGGAAAGATGTAGCTCTGTGAGATGATTTCACAGAACACAGAGAAGTTTCTCAAAAAGATTCTTTCTGTTTGTTATCGGAGGGTATTTCCTTTGACCCTATAGTCTTCAAAGGGATCCGAAATATCTGTTCTCAGATTCCACAGAATTAAGGCTAGCAAAGAGATCCACGAAATAGAGATGTAACTCTGAGAGATGAATTAACAGAACACTAAGCAGTTTCTCAGAAAGCTTCTTTCCAGATTTCATCTGAGGATATTTCCTTTTCACCATACAACTCTAAGGGCTTCCAAATATCACTTTGCCAATTCCACAAGAACTGTCTTTGCGGAAGGCTTCTTGAAGAGAAAGCTGTAACTCTGTGAGATATTTCACACAACACAAAGAAGTTTCTCAAAAAGCTTCTTTCTCCTTGTTATCGGAGGATATTTGCTTTGTCCCTATAGTCTTCAAAGGGATCCGAAATATCTGTTCTCAGAATCCATAGAAATAAGGCTAGCAAAGAGATCCACGAAATACAGATGTAACTCTGTGAGATGAATTAACAGAACACTAAGCAGTTTCTCAGAAAGCT
>NW_020265108.1:0-912 GCF_003255815.1 Theropithecus gelada | reverse complement strand
CAGAATCTATAGAAATAAGGCTAGCAAAGAGATCCACGAAATACAGATGTAACTCTGTGAGATGAATTAACAGAACACTAAGCAGTTTCTCAGAAAGCTGCTTTCCTGATTTCATCTGAGAATATTTGCATTTTCACCATAGCCCTCTATCTGCTTCCAAATATCACTTTGCCAATTCCACAAGAACTGTCCTAGCGAAAGGCTTCTTGAGGGGAAAGATGTAACTCTGTGAGATGATTTCACAGAACACAAAGAAGTCTCTCAGAAACCTTCTTTCTCTTTATTATAGGAGGATATTTCCTTTGGCCCTATAGTCTTCAAAGGGATCCGAAATATCTGTTCTCAGATTCCACAGAAATAAGGCTAGCAAAGAGATCCACGAAATACAGACGTAAATCTGTGAGATGAATTAACACAACACTAAGCAGTTTCTTAGAAAGCTTCTTTCCAGATTTCAGCTGAGGATACTTCCTTTTTCACCATAGCCCTCTATGGGCTTCCAAATATCACTTTGCCAATTCCACAAGAACTGTCTTAGCGAAAGGCTTCTTGAGGGGAAAGCTGTAACTCT
Source organism: Theropithecus gelada (assembly GCF_003255815.1). NCBI lineage: Eukaryota > Metazoa > Chordata > Mammalia > Primates > Cercopithecidae > Theropithecus > Theropithecus gelada. The sequence continues at coordinate 341 of NW_020265108.1, read as the reverse complement.
GTGAGATGATTTCAGAGAAAACAAAGAAGTTTCTCAGCAAGCTTCTTTCTCTTTGTTATAGGAGGATATTTCCTTTGGCCCTATTGTCTTGAAAGAGATCCGAAATATCTGTTCTCAGATTCCACAGAAATAAGGCTATCAAAGTGATCCACGAAATACAGATGTAACTCTGTGAGATGAATTAACACAACACTAAGCAGTTTCTCAGAAAGCTTCTTTCCAGATTTCATCTGAGGATATTCCCTTTTTCACCATAGCCCTTTATGGGCTTCCAAATATCACTTTGCCAATTCCACAAGAACTCTCTTAGCGAAAGGCTCCTTGAGGGGAAAGCTGTATCT
>NW_020265107.1:0-1999 GCF_003255815.1 Theropithecus gelada | reverse complement strand
TTCTCAGATTCCACAGAAATAAGGCTAGCAAAGAGATCCACGAAATACAGATGTAACCCTGTGAGATGAATTAACAGAACACTCAGCAGTTTCTCAGAAAGCTTCTTTGCATATTTCATCTGAGGATATTTCCTTTTTCACCATAGCCCTCCACGGGCTTCCAAGTATCACTTTGCCAATTCCACAAGAACTGTTTTAACGAAAGGCTTCTTGAGGGGAAAGCTGTAACTCTCTGAGATGATTTCACAGATCACAAAGAAGTTTCTCAGAAAGCTTCTTTCTCTTTGTTATCGGAGGATATTTCCTTTGGCCCTAGAGTCTTCAAAGGGATCCGAAATATCTGTTCTCAGATCCCACAGAAATAAGGCTAGCTAAGAGATCCACGAAATACAGATGTAACTCTGTGAGATGAATTAACAGAACACTCAGCAGTTTCTCAGAAAGCTTCTTTCCAGATTTCATCTGAGGATATTTCCTTTTTCACCATAGCCCTCTATGTGCTTCCAAATAACACTTTGCCAATTCCACAAGAACTGTCTTAGCGAAAGGCTTCTTGAGGGGAAAGCTGTAACTCTGTGAGATGATTTCACAGATCACAAAGAAGTTTCTCAGAAAGCTTCTTTCTATTTGTTATCGGAGGATATTTCCTTTTTCCCTAGAGTCTTCAAAGGGATCCGAAATATCTGTTCTCAGATCCCACAGAAATAAGGCTAGCAAAGAGATCCACGAAATACAGATGTAACTCTGTGAGATGAATTAACAGAACACTCAGCAGATTCTCAGAAAGCTTCTTTCAAGATTTCATCTGAGGATATTTCCTTTTTCATCATAGCCCTCTATGGGCTTCCAAATATCACTTTGCCAATTCCACAAGAACTGTCTTAGCGAAAGGCTTCTTGAGGGGAAAGCTGTAACTCTGTGAGATGATTTCACAGATCACAAAGAAGTTTCTCAGAAAGCTTCTTTCTCTTTGTTATAGGAGGATATTTCCTTTNGAAATATCTGTTCTCAGATTCCACAGAAATAAGGCTAGCAAAGAGATCCACGAAATACAGATGTAACCCTGTGAGATGAATTAACAGAACACTCAGCAGTTTCTCAGAAAGCTTCTTTGCATATTTCATCTGAGGATATTTCCTTTTTCACCATAGCCCTCCACGGGCTTCCAAGTATCACTTTGCCAATTCCACAAGAACTGTTTTAACGAAAGGCTTCTTGAGGGGAAAGCTGTAACTCTCTGAGATGATTTCACAGATCACAAAGAAGTTTCTCAGAAAGCTTCTTTCTCTTTGTTATCGGAGGATATTTCCTTTGGCCCTAGAGTCTTCAAAGGGATCCGAAATATCTGTTCTCAGATCCCACAGAAATAAGGCTAGCTAAGAGATCCACGAAATACAGATGTAACTCTGTGAGATGAATTAACAGAACACTCAGCAGTTTCTCAGAAAGCTTCTTTCCAGATTTCATCTGAGGATATTTCCTTTTTCACCATAGCCCTCTATGTGCTTCCAAATAACACTTTGCCAATTCCACAAGAACTGTCTTAGCGAAAGGCTTCTTGAGGGGAAAGCTGTAACTCTGTGAGATGATTTCACAGATCACAAAGAAGTTTCTCAGAAAGCTTCTTTCTATTTGTTATCGGAGGATATTTCCTTTTTCCCTAGAGTCTTCAAAGGGATCCGAAATATCTGTTCTCAGATCCCACAGAAATAAGGCTAGCAAAGAGATCCACGAAATACAGATGTAACTCTGTGAGATGAATTAACAGAACACTCAGCAGATTCTCAGAAAGCTTCTTTCAAGATTTCATCTGAGGATATTTCCTTTTTCATCATAGCCCTCTATGGGCTTCCAAATATCACTTTGCCAATTCCACAAGAACTGTCTTAGCGAAAGGCTTCTTGAGGGGAAAGCTGTAACTCTGTGAGATGATTTCACAGATCACAAAGAAGTTTCTCAGAAAGCTTCTTTCTCTTTGTTATAGGAGGATATTTCCTTT
>NW_020265106.1:0-1999 GCF_003255815.1 Theropithecus gelada | reverse complement strand
TTCTACTGAAAGATGTCTTGAGTTAGTTTACCATACCAGATTAATTTTTTCCAGTACCCCCTGGATCCTTTCCAAATCCCGATTCATGTCTTCTTTTATTTCTGGAAAGTTTTCTTGGATTATAATTTAAACACTAGTTTTGATGCATTGCTGTGAGTTGTTTTTTTTTTTTTTTTTTTTTCCAGGCACTCCAGTTGTAAGTATGTGGCTTTCTTCCATTTCTGCCACTTTGTCTGATACTTCTCACTTCTTTCTCTGGTATCATTTTCATTCTTCATCATTGTTTTAGTGCCTTTACTTCAATTCCTTCATTAACTTATTTGAATTTCTTTTCTTTTAATCATCTTGTGATTTCGTTTTTATTTTTGATCATGTTCTTCTTTTCTTCCATTCCCTTTCTATGTCTAATAAACTCTTTATTTCTTTCTGTTTTTTTCCCCATTTCTATTCTTGGTTTTTGAATTTCTTGTTTAAATTGCTTTTTTAATATTTCTGAATGCTCGTTTGAGGATATTTAATTCAACTTTTAATTCTGCATAATTTTCTTCTGCTTTGTGAGATTTTATCTTTCAGTGGTGTGGATTTCATTAGCTGAAATATTTGACTTTCATGTTTGTTATCTTCTTAAAGAAGCTCTGGATATTTGTATAGGCATTTTTTCATCTAATAATTATTTTGTGTTTTCTAGTCCAAGTGCAAACCTCTTCTGAGAATGTAGCATAGTGTGATTTTTTTCAATGAATAACTTTTTTCTTTTTTTGTGTGTGATGGCAGTAGTGATGGATAGTCTTTTGGTTTGGGTTCTCATTTTTCCTGCTGGATACTTTTTCCTTCTTGCACTCCCCTTTTTATTCTCCTTTCTTTCCAGAAATGATGCCTTTCTGACATCGGTGTTTTTGTCCCTACTCACTCTTAGGCCCTGCTCTGTACTCCCATTTACCAATCTCCCAGGGCTCTTTTTACACATAGGGTGGACTTTTCTCTTTCTTGGGTTATTTTAGTTCCAATTTTGACCCCTATCTTTCCTTTTCTTCTTTATCCTTTTGTGGGCCATGAATTTGCTCCTTATCCTTGCTTTAAATGTCTTCCTTAGTTTCCATATGGAAATGGTATTTGCCTGCCATGCCTGCCCTCATTCTCTGCAAAGGCTTAGGTCAGGAACTTGAGGTATAACTCTATATATTCGTTGCTTCCTTTTCCATTCATAGGTAATTTGAAGTTTGTGCTGTTACCTTTTTTCCATATATGTGGTTGTACTGTTCTACTTGGTTGATATATGCAAAGATTTGAATTTAGGCTGCTGTAACTTTCCCCTGGCTAACCAGAAGTACACAATTGTTCCCTTTTTAATCAAGGCTATTCAAAAAATAAACAACAACAACAACAAAATAGAAGCCTCATTGCCAGTTCTAGTTCATATTCCTCTTTCTTAAAGGAAAGCTTAAATTTTCACATTTCAAACTGTTATTTCTTGAAGATGGGCTCATATATTTCCACAGGAGTGGTAGAAGAACTTTTAAGGTAGTGTTTTGAAAAATGGATTTTCAACTGAGAAATAATATTTGGAAACAAACACATAAACACTCCTTAACAGAAATAAAAAAGAAGTAAGCTTTTAAAACTTCCTTTAGATTAGGATATATATAAGCAGCCACTTTTTTGACGCAGACAGGGTTTTCTCTTTGTTCAAATCCCCCCTCCCTCTGTCTCTGTATGGGGAGCTGTTTTCTTCTTCCTTCTTTCTTTCTTGCCTATTAACCTTTTCACTCCTTAAGACAAAAAAAAAAAAAAAAAAAAAAAAAGATTTAGGAGATGTAGAATTCTAGTGTTGCTATATATTTCATACCAGTGTCATCAGTTTTAATTCTTTGCTTTTAAACAAGATTTTCTAAAGGAAATTTTTTTTTAAAACCTCACCATTTATATCTCACATAATTAAAATTTTTCTATGTCATTTATAGATATAATTGAATACTTTAACTGGGTGATTTGTAGTTTT
>NW_020265105.1:0-8280 GCF_003255815.1 Theropithecus gelada | reverse complement strand
ACACACACAGACGCACATGCGCGCACACACACGCACAAATGCACACACAGACGCACATGCGCACGCACACACACATGCACAAATGCACATGCACACAGACGCACATGCGCACGCACACACATGCACAAACGCACACAGAGACGCACATGCGCACGCGCACACACACATGCACACACGCACACGCACACAGACGCACATGCGCACGCACACACGCGCATGCACCCATGCACACACATGCACAAATGCGCGCACACACACACAAACGCACATGCGCACGCACACACACGCACGCACCCATGCACACACACACAGAGGCGCACACGCAGGTGCACATGCAAGCACACACACACGCACGCACCCATGCACACGCAGGTGCACATACAAGCACACACACACGTACACAGTGGTTCTCAACCAGGGCGATTCTGCCCGTGTGCACACCTGGCAATGTCCGGAAACATTTTTTATTTTCACAACTTGGGTAGGGGGAAGGTGTTGACATTTGGGGCTGGATTGTTCTCTGTGATGGGGCCGTCCTGGGCGCTGCAGGGTGCTGCTGAGCAGTGTCTCTGGCCTCCACCCACTCCAGGCCAGAAGCATCCCCAGTCCCGACAACCACAATGTCCCCAGACATGACCCAGTGTTTCCTCGGGGCAGATCACGCTGGGTGAACCTCTGCCTGGGTTTCCACGGAGAAGCCACTTAACTCCCTCACTGACCGCCGGCTGGTGCGTGCCTCGCTTGGGGACAAGCTCACAGGAACTCTAGCTACTCCCAAGAGACAGACGCTGATCAGGAGAGATGAGGCAGACGCACAGGAGCTGTGAACCAGGCACCATTTTGCAGGGGTGACTGAGAGCCTGGCCCTGCTGGGGGCTCAGGAGGAGGGACCTCATCCACCTGGCCAGCCCAAGGGCAGGGGAATGGCAGGGGAAGATTTGGGTGCTGTGAGAAGGCCACTGTGATGAGGGGGAGGGAAAAGCGAGCTCCCCGCAGTCGCCCAGGCCTGCAGTCAGAGGGTGACGGGGGTGACGCCATGACTCTGGGAGAAAAGGGGGGCTGGCAGTGGCCTCTGGGACGCAGGAGACATCAGACACAACCAAGATCTCCATCCTCGCAGTGCTGATGTCAGTCTCCACACGCTGCGTAACAAATGAACGCAGACTCGGCCACGCAGAACAGCAGGAATGTGGTGTCTCGGCTCTGAATGGCAGAAATCCAGGTGTGGGCTAGCTGGGCTCTATGCTCCAGGTCTCGCAGGGCTGGAACCAGGGTGTCGTCAGGGCTGAGATCTCACTGACGCCCAGGGTCGTCTTCCAAGCTCACTGGAGGCTGGGAGAGTCAACCTCCTCGCGGCTGTGGACTGAGGCCCCTGTGTCCTCGCTGGCTGTTGGTGGGGACGGCTTGTGGCACTGAGAGGCTGCCCTTGGATCCTCACTTCATGCCCCTCTCCTGGCACACCCTGGCTTTTTGCTTCTCCAAGACCAGCAGGAGGGGAGCGGCTCACCTGATTAGGCCAGGCCCACCCCCTCCCTTTGGATGAACCGTGTTAACTGATATGGGTCGGTCATCACAGCTGCAAAAAAATCCCCTCGGCTGGGATTCTGACATAATGGCAGAGTGACACCCACGGCAGTCCCAGCCCCACCCATACTCGAGGGGAGGAAACAGCATGGGGCGTGTGGAGCAGGGGCTGGAAGCTCGGGGGCCACCCTGGAACTCCACCCTGCCACACAGGCTCAGATGATTTAATCCCAGATAACAGCCCCTCTCCTCCTTTCTGGACACCAGGCACGAGGAAAAGCAGGGCTGGGGCGGGGTGGTTAGCTTAGGGCTTCTGTGCTTTCATTGGGAGGAAGGACAGGGGGTCCTCACATCTCCACCAAGCAAGTAACCAACACAAACTCAACCGTCACATCCGGCCCAGAGAGAGGAAGCCCCTCACCCAGGGTCACCCAGCAAGCATGGCCAGGGCTGGCCACAGTGTGGCCCGACAGGGGACCCATACTCTGGGCTGCTGATATGGGGGAGCTCAAGGAACAGGTTACCAGAGGACGATGCTGTCAGGAGTTGGGGTGGAAAGACTCCAAGATGGCCCCAGAAGCCCCTGCCTCCTGACAGACATACCCTGTGAGGTCCTGGCCACTTGAGTGTGGGAGGGACTTGAACTTGCTTCTAACCGGAAGGACACTGGGGCAGAGGGGGATACGTTGCCATCTCTGTATGACATAGGACTGTGCCCTCTGTCTTACACGGAGGCATGGCCATCTTCTCCATTTGCTGATGAAGGAACTGGCCATGCCGGGGGGGCCCACATGGCCAGGCTCTGAGGGCTGCCCCCAGCCAACAGACACTGACAAACAGACATCTTCGGTCTGACAACCAATGAGGAACTGAACCTGGCTTACAACCACGTGAGTTTAGAGGCTGACCCATCCCCAGTTGAACGTTGAGATGAGACCATAGCCCAGGAGACATTTTGACTGCTGCCTTGTGAGATCCTGAAGCAGTGCCCAGATCCCTGACTCACAGAAACTGTGAGATGATAAACGTGGGTAGTATTAAGATGCTAAGTTTGCTATAATTTGTTACGCAGCAGTAGCTGACTGATACAGGAACCGAAGAGAGGCCATGCTTTCCAGCTTCAGGACAGAGTGTGTGCTACCTGGGTGGGTGGTCTGGTCTGATTATCAGGTGACAACTGACGAGTCCACCTGTTGGGAATCCCAGGTCTAGTCCAAGCCCCTTGTTTAGCTGGGAGAGCACACAGACGGAAAGCAACCAGCTCACAATCACACAGCAAATTCACTTCCTACTTTCCGTCACCCTCACAGCATCAAGGCCTCCAATGAACTTGGTATCAGTGTTGAAAATGCATCAGAGTCCCTTGGCCATAAGGTGCCAAGGGCTGCTGCTAGCACCCAGGGAGCCCTTACCTTTTCCCTCACAGCAGGCAGCAGAGCATTGAAGCACGTGGCCAGAAACACCCCTCCTCCAAAGGCGTTGCAGAGAGACAGGATCTTTTTGGAGCGATGCGCCTTCTCAAAATCTGTCTCGATGATCTTCACGGGGAGCAGGGAGCCAAGCAGCATGAAGAAGAACACGCCCACCATGCAAAGGATTTTGGCCACTAGCAATTTCACCATGGTGGCGGCTTGGGTTGCTCTGGTCACCGCAGGGCCAAACCCCACGATGTGCTACCGAGCCCAACCACGCAGTTGGAGGCTCATGTCTTAGTCCAGCAACTGTGAACAGCAGGGGCATTGCATTAGCTTTTTTTTTTTTGAGACGGAGTCTCGCTCTGCCACCCAGGCTGGAGTGCAGTGGCATGATCTTGGCTCACTGTAACCACCACCTTCCAGGTTCAAGCGATTCTCTCGCCTCAGCCTCCCAGGTAGCTGGGATTATAGGCGCTTGCCACCACACCCAGTTGATTTTTGTATTTTTAGTAGAGACAGGGTTTCGCCATGTTGGCCAGGCTGGTCTCAAACTCCTGACCTCAGGTGATCTGCCTGCCTCGGCCTTCCAAAGTGCTGGGATTACAGGCGTGAGCCACCGCGTCCGGCCTCTTTTTTTTTTTTTTTTGAGACAGAGTCTCACTCTGTTGCCCAGGCTGGAGTGCAGTGGCCGGATCTCAGCTCACTGCAAGCTCCGCCTCCCGCATTCTCCTGCCTCAGCGTCCCGAGTAGCTGGGACTACAGGCACCCGCCACCTCACCTGGCTAGCTTTTTGTATTTTTTAGTAGAGACGGGGTTTCACCAGGTTAGTCAGGATGATCTCGATCTCCTGACCTCGTGATCCGCCCGTCTCGGCCTCCCAAAGTGCTGCAATTACAGGCGTGAGCCACTGCGCCCAGGCAGCTTTTTTTTTAGACAGAGTCTCGCTCTGTTGCCAGGCTGAAGTGCAATGGTGCAATCTCTGCTCACTGCAACCTCCACCTCCTGGGTTCAAGCGATTCTCCTGCCTCAGCCTCCCTAGTAGCTGGGATTACAGACATGCGCCACCACTCCCAGCTAATTTTTTTGTATTTTTAGTAGAGACGAGGTTTCATCGTGTTGGCCAGGCTAGTCTCGAACTCCTGACCTCGCGATCTGCCTGCCTCGGCCTCCCAAAGTGTTAGGATTATAGGCGCTAGCCACCGCACCAGGCCAGTTCTTCAGTTTTGGAACTCATACTGGTTTTCTTTGCTTCTCAATCTACAGACAACTGTGGGACCTTGTAATCATGTGAGTTAATACTTAATAAACTCCCCTTTATATATGTAACTATTCCATTAGTTGTGTCCCTCTAGAGAACCCTGACTAATACACTGTCTCAAAAAAAAAAAAAAGTTCATCAAAACTAAAAAAAATCCAGGCGGGGTACGGTGGCTCACACTTGCAATCCCAGCACTTTGGGAGGCCGAGGCAGGTGGATCACCTGAGGTCAGGAGTTCAAGACCAGCCTGGCCAACGTGGTGAAACCCCATCTCTACTGAAAATACAAAAATTAGCCGGGTGTGGTGGCTGACACCTGTAATCCCAGCTACTCGGGAGGCTGAAGCAAGAGAATCGCTTGAACCCAGGAGGCGGAGGTTGCAGTGAGCCAAGATGGCACCACTGCACTCCAGCCTGGGTGACAAGAGCAAAACTCCGTCTCAAAAAAATAAATAAAAAAACTAAATAAACTCTAAAATTCCACTCCTCAGTCTCCCTGGCCACATTTAAAGTGCTCAGTAGTCACACAAGCCTACTTGACTTCTGTGGTTACTGTATTTGACAGCAAAGGGAACACTCTTGTCGCTGCAGAATGTTCTATTGGATGGTGGTGGTTCATGGCTTCCCCATGCCCCAAAATAAAGTCTAAACTCTGGACCCTGAGGCTGAGGCTCTGCACGACAAGCTCCTGCCTCGCCTTGGCCCACACTGGTCCTTTCTGTGCCAAACTCGCTCGTGCCTCAGGACCTCTGCATGGGTTCTCCTCTCTCCACCTGGAACATGCTCTCTTTCTCCTGACCTTCCAGCGATGCCTCCTTCTTCTCTCTTGCTTCACTGCATCCAGGACCCCTCAAAAGGGCCTCGCTCAGCCAGGTGTGGTGGCTCATGCCTGTAATCCCAGCACTTTGGGAGGCTGAGGTGGGCAGATCACCTGAGGTCGAGAGTTCAAGACCAGCCTGTCCAACACAGTGAAACACTGTCTCTACTAAAAATACAAAAATTAGCTGTGTGTGGTGGTGGGCACCTGTAATCCCAGCTACTCGGGAGGCTTAGGCAGGAGAATCACTTGAGCCCAGGAGGTGGAGGTTGCAGTGAGCCAAGATCATGCCATTGCACTCCAGCCTGGGTGACAAAGTAAGACTCTCTCAAAAAAAAAATAAAATAAAATTAGTTGGGCATGCTGGTACGCGCCTGTAATCCCAGTTACTCGGGAGGCTGAGGCAGGAGAATCACTTCAACCCAGGAGGCAGAGGTTACAGTGAGCCGAGATCGCGCCATTGCACTCCAGCCCGGGCTGCAGAGTGAGACTCCGTCTCAAAAAAAAAAAAAAAAGGGGGGGGCCTCCCTCTCTGACCGTGGCTGACTCCCGCCCTAAACCATATCCCTGTACCCGCCGGAAGGCCTGGTGCAGAAGATACTAAACACCGGGGGCTGAACACAGCGAGGAACGGAAGCCTGTGGGCACTGATAAGGGCCGCATTACCTGATGCAATGGCCCAAAATGGAGTCGGTTTCACCCTGGACCCCAAAATGTCACCATTCTTAGGTGGAATCTCAGCTCCTCCCCTGGTCCTTGAGTTTTCCCCAACTGGGATTTCTCTCCCACCATCAGCGCCAAGCGCCTCATGGCCCCGCTACCTCCCTGCGTTCAGGTCTTCGGGTCACTGCTCAGACGTCTCCACTCACAGCCCTCCCCGCCCCCTTCCCTGGTGTTATTTTCTTTCATTTTGTGCTACAGAGGGAACTAGGAATTACATTATTTTAAGTCGATTAAAGTCGTCCCGCCCCCCCCCAGGCGGTGAGCTGGGCGGGACCAGGCTGTCTGTCTCGCTCTGGGCCAGCTGCACCCAGCGCAGAGCCACCCAGGCACACAGTAGGCGCCCAATAAAGACCTGTCCGGCATCTGGATGCCTCAGGCTGTACAGTGAAGGTGAGGGTGGCCTGCACGCTCTCAAACTGTAGACTGCTCGGGCCGGGATGCGGAGGGCGCGGGCTCATTCATTCAATCAGCACTTATTGAGCGCCTTCTGTGTGCCTCCCGCTGCCGGATACCGGAGTCGGGCCTCGGCTAACGTGCGGGTAGAATCCACCAGACCACCGGCCGCCCAGGGCCGCCCCGCCCTGCCGCCCCGGGTCCTCTCTCAGCCCGCACCTACCTCCCGGGGAACCCTTGTCCCCCGACAGGCGCCGCTCCCCGCCCAACCGCCGCGCAGTCTCGACCCCACAGACGCGGCCTGGAAAGGCCCCGCTCAGCGCGGCTGGCCCACGCCCCGCCCACGCCCCTGCCCATTGGCCTCCCCGAGAGCCACTGGCAGAACTTTCCATACTATTGGCTGCGGAACCTGCCACTCATATGCGACTCCACCTCTTCTACCGGCACAGGAAAGGGGTTTCCTCCCGCTGAGCGGCGGGCGCAGCCACCAAGCGGCGCCGACGGGAAACTCGGATCGGCGAGGAACGGTTCCGGCAGGATTGGGTTTCCAGAGCTGTCCAGGGGCATCTGGTGCTGAATCCCGCTTGGAAGGAGCTTGGAGGTGTGGACGGGAAGTGATTTCCAACGCAGGCGGCTCCTCTCTCAGTGTCCTCGCTGCTGATCCCCTTAGGGACGGCTGAAGAAGCAGCTTCATCCTTTCAACAAATCTCTGTTGATAGGCAGGAGGAATAAGTCCAAGAGATCGACCATACATCACGGTGGCTGCAGCTGGTAACAATGCATTACATACTGCAAAATTGCTAAGAAAGTAGATGTTACATGTTCAAACCATGAAAAAATAAGTATACGAGGTAACGCATAAGTTAAAAACCAAATCTTGGCAGGGCGTACTGGCTTACATTTGTAATCCCAGCACTTTAAGAGACCGAGGCAGGAGGATCGCTTGAGTCCAGGAGTTCAAGGCCAGCCTGGGTAGCATAGTGAGACCCTATCTCTAAAAAAAAAAAAAAAAATTTTTTTTTTTTTAGACAGAGTCTCGCTCTTGTCACTCAGGCTGGAGTGCAGTGGCACGATCTTGGCTCACTGCAACTTCCGACTCCCGTGTTCAAGCAATTCTCCTGCCTCATCCTCCCGAGTAGATGCAATTATAGTCGCATGCCACCACTCCAGCTAATTTTTGTGTTTTTAGTAGAGACGGTGTTTCACCATGTTGGCCAAGCTGGTCTCGAACTCCTGACCTCAGGTGATCCTCTTGCTTTGCCTTCCCAAAGTGCTGGGATTACAGGCATGAGCCACTGCGCTTGGCCCAATGACTTGATTCTAACAAATAGAAAATGGCAAACGAATGGGATGGCATTCTGCGATTAGACTCTGAGAGACTGTGACTTCTATTTTGCTAGCAGAGCCTGTCTCTCACCTGCTCAGCCTACATGCCTTGATAAAGCAAGCTAAGATGCTGGAGAGATCCACAGGGCAAGGAACTGAGAGTGTCCTCCAGCCAACGGTCAGCAAAGCAATGAAACCCTCAGCACAACAGCCCATAAGGAACCAAATGCTGCCTGCAGCCATGAGTATTATCATGAAAGAGGGTCCTGCCCCAAGTGAGCTTTCGGTTGACTGCTTCACTTCAATTGCAACCTTTGAAAGACCCTAAAACAGGGCTGTACACAGTGGCTCATGCCTATAATCCCAGCACTTTGGAAGGCCGAGGTGGGCAAGTCACTTAAAGTCAGGAGTTTGAGACCAGCCTGGCCAAGATGGCGAAACCCCATCTCTACTAAAAATACCAAAATTAGCTGGGCATGGTGGCGGGCACCTGTAGTCCCAGCTATTCAGGAGGCTGAGGCATCAGAATCATTTGGACCTAGGAGGCAGAGGTGACAGTGAGCTGAAATCATACCATTACACTCCAGCCTGGGCAACAGAGTGAGACCCTGTCTCAAAAAAAAGGAAGAAAGAAAGAGAGAGAGAGAGAGAAAGTAAAGAAAGAAAGAAAGAAAGAAAGAAAGAAAGAAAGAAAGAAAGAAAGAAAGAAAGAAAGAGAGAGAGAAAGAAAGAAAAAGAAAGAAAAGAAAGAAAGAAAGAAAGAAAGAAAGAAAGAAAGAGAAAGAAAGAAAGAAAGAAAGAAAGAAAGAAAGAAAGAAAGAAAGA
>NW_020265104.1:0-1999 GCF_003255815.1 Theropithecus gelada | reverse complement strand
GAAAGCTGTAACTCAGTGAGATGATTTCACAGAACACAAAGAAGTTTCTCAGAAAGCTTCTTTCTCTTTGTTATCGGAGGATATTTCCTTTGGGCCTATAGTTTTCAAAGGGATCCGAAGTATCTGTTCTCAGATTCCACAGAAATAAGGCTAGCAGAGAAATCCACGAAATACAGATGTAACTCTGTGAGATGAATTAACAGAACACTAAGCAGTTTCTCAGAAAGCTCTTTCCAGATTTCATCTGAGGATATTTCCTTTTCACCATAGCCCTCTATGGGCTTCCAAATATCACCTTGCCAATTCCACAAGAACTGTCTTAGCGAAAGGCTTCTTGACGGGAAAGCTGTAACTCTGTGACATCATTTCACAGAACACAAAGAAGTTTCTCAGAAAGCTTCTTTCTCTTTGTTATCGGAGGATATTTCCTTTGGCCCTATACTCTTCAAAGGGATCCGAAGTATCTCTTCTCAGATCCACAGAAATAATGCTAGCAAAGCGATACACAAAAGACAGATGTAACTCCGAAGTATCTGTTCTCAGATCCACAGAAATAATGCTAGCAAAGAGATACACAAAAGACAGATGTAACTCTGTGAAATGAACTAACGGAACTCTAAGCCGTTTCTCAGAAAGCTTCTTTCCAGATTTCATCTGAGGATATTTCCTTTTTCACCATAGCCCTCTATGGGCTTCCAAATATCACTTTGCCAATTCCACAAGAACTGTCTTAGCAAAAGTCTTCTTGACGGGAAAGCTGTAACTCTGTGAGATGATTTCACAGAACACAAAGAAGTTTCTCAGAAAGCTTCTTTCTCTTTGTTATCGGAGAATATTTCCTTTGGCCCTATAGCCCTCAAAGAGATCCGAAGTATCTGTTCTCAGATTCCACAGAAATAAGGCTAGCAAAGAGATCCACGAAATACAGATGAAAATCTGTGAGATGAAATAACAGAACACTAAGCAGTTTCTAAGAAAGCTTCTTTCCAGATTTCATCTGAGGATATTTCCTTTTTCACCATAGCCATCTATGGGCTTCTAAATATCACTTTGCCAATTCCACAAGAACTGTCTTAGCCAAAATCTTCTTGAGGGGAAAGCTGTAACTCTGTGAGATGATTTCTCAGAACACAAGGAAGTTTCTCAGAAAGCTTCTTTCTCTTTGTTGTCGGAGGATATTTCTTTTAGCCCTATAGTCTTCAAAGCTATCCGAAATATCTGTTCTCAGATTCCACAGAAATAAGGCTAGCAAAGAGATCCACGAAACCCACATGTAACTCTGTCAGTGGAAGTCACATATCACCCAACAGTTTCTGAGAAACTTTCTACCTAGATTTCATCTGAGGATATTTCCTTATTCACCATAGCCCTCTATGAGCTTCCAAATATCACTTTGCCAATTCCACAAGAACTGTCTTAGCGAAAGGCTTCTTGACGGGAAAGCTGTAACTCTGTGACATCATTTCACAGAACACAAAGAAGTTTCTCAGAAAGCTTCTTTCTCTTTGTTATCGGAGGATATTTCCTTTGGCCCTATACTCTTCAAAGGGATCCGAAGTATCTGTTCTCAGATCCACAGAAATAATGCTAGCAAAGAGATACACAAAAGACAGATGTAACTCCGAAGTATCTGTTCTCAGATCCACAGAAATAATGCTAGCAAAGAGATACATAAAAGACAGATGTAACTCTGTGAAATGAACTAACGGAACTCTAAGCCGTTTCTCAGAAAGCTTCTTTCCAGATTTCATCTGAGGATATTTCCTTTTTCACCACAGCCCTCTATGGGCTTCCAAATATCACTTTGGCAATTGCACAAGAACTGTCTTAGCGAAAAGCTTCTTGACGGGAAAGCTGTAACTCTGTGAGATGATTTCACAGAACACAAAGAAGTTTCTCAGAAAGCTTCTTTCTCTTTGTTATCGGAGGATATTTCCTTTGGGCCTATAGTTTTCAAAGGGATCCGAAGTATCTCTTCTCAGATTCCACAGAAATAAGG
>NW_020265103.1:0-2000 GCF_003255815.1 Theropithecus gelada | reverse complement strand
GATATTTCGATGCCCATAGAGGGCTACGGTGAAAAAGGAAATATCCTCAGATGAAATCTGGAAAGAAGCTTTCTGAGAAATTGCTTAGTGTTCTGTTAATTCATCTCACAGAGTTACAGCTTTCCCCTCAAGAAGCCGTTTGATAAGATTGTTCTTGTGGAATTGGCAAAGTGATATTTCGATGCCCATAGAGGGCTACGGTGAAAAAGGAAATATCCTCAGATGAAATCTGAAAAGAAGCTTTCTGAGAATCTGCTTTGTGATGTGTGACTTCCACTCACAGAGTTACATCTGTATTTCGTGGATCTGTTTGCTAGCCTTATTTCTGTGGAATCTGAGAACTGATATTTCGGATCCCTTTGAAGTCTATAGGGCCAAGGGAAATATCCTCTGATAACAAAGGGAAAGAAGCTTTCTGAGAAACTTCTTTGTGTTCTGTGAAATCATCTTACAGAGTTACTGCTTTTCCCTCAAGAAGCCTTTCGCTAAGCCTGTTCTTGTGGAGGTGGCAAAGCGATATTTGGAAGCCCATAGAGTTCTATGCTGAAAAAGAAAGTATCCTCAGAGAAAAACTGGAAAGAAGCTTTCTGAGCAATTGCTTTGTGATGTGTCACTTCCACTCACAGAGTTACAACTGTGTTTCGTGGATGTGTTTGCTAGACTTATTTCTGTGGAATCTGAGAACTGATATTCAGATCCCTTTGAAGGCTCTAGGGCCAAAGGAAATATCCTCCGATAACAAAGAGAAAGAAGCTTTTTGAGAAACTTCTTTGTGTTCTGTGAAATCATCTCAGAGAGTTACAGCTTTCTGCTTAAGAATCCTTTCGCTCAGCCTGTTCTTGTGGAATTGGCAAAGTGGTATTTCGATGCCCATAGAGGGCTACGGTGAAAAAGGAAGTATCCTCAGATGAAATCTGGAAAGAAGCTTTCTGAGAAACTGCTTAGTGTTCTGTTAATTCATCTCACAGAGTTACCGCTTTCCCCTCAAGAAGCCGTTCGCTAAGCCTGTTCTTGTGGAATTGGCAAAGTGATATTTGGAAGCCCAAAGAGGGCAATGGTGAAAAAGAAAATATCCTCAGCAAAAAACTGGAAAGAAGCTTTCTGAGAAACTGCTTTGTGATGTGTGACCTCCACTCACAGAGTTACATCTGTATTTCGTGATTCTGTTCGCTAGCGTTATTTCTGTGGAATGTGGGAAGGCATATTTCGGATGCCTTTGAAGACTATATGTCCAAAGAGAATATCCTCCGAACAGAAAGAGAAAGAAGCTTCCTGAGAAATTCCTTTGTGTTCTGTGAAATCATCACACAGAATTACAGCTTTCCCCTCAGTAAGCCTTTTGCTAAGCCTGTTCTTGTGGAATTGGCAACGTGATATTTCGATGCCCATAGAGGGCTGTGGTGAAAAAGGAAATATTCTCAGATTAAAACTGGAAAGAAGCTTTCTGAGAAACTGCTTTCTGATGGGTGACTTCCACTCACAGAGTTACATCTCTATTTCGTGGATCTGTTTGCTAGCCTCATTTCTGTGGAAGCTGAGAACTGATATTTCGGATCCCTTTGAAGTCTTTAGGGCCAAAGGAAATGTCCTCTGAAAACAAAGAGGAAGAAGCTTTCTGACAAACTTCTTTGTGTTCTGTGAAATCATCTCACAGAGTTACAGCTTTCCCCTCAAGAAGCCTTTCGCTAAGCCTTTTCTCGTGGAATTGGCAAAGAGATATTTCGATGCCCATAGAGGGCTACGGTGAAAAAGGAAATATCCTCAGATGAAATCTGGAAAGAAGCTTTCTGAGAAATTGCTTAGTGTTCTGTTAATTCATCTCACAGAGTTACAGCTTTCCCCTCAAGAAGCCGTTTGATAAGATTGTTCTTGTGGAATTGGCAAAGTGATATTTCGATGCCCATAGAGGGCTACGGTGAAAAAGGAAATATCCTCAGATGAAATCTGAAAAGAAGCTTTCTGAGAATCTGCTTTGTGATGTGTGACTTCCACTCACAGAG
>NW_020265102.1:0-2000 GCF_003255815.1 Theropithecus gelada | reverse complement strand
TAGATAGATAGATAGATAGATAGATAGATAGATAGATAGATAGATGGATGGATGGATGGATGGATGGATGTTGCTTAGTTATGGCTAATCACTTGTTACATAGCTTCCAGCTATAATCAGGAATGGAATTACAATGATGTATTTTAGATACACAGATAGCTAAGCAGGTCTGAGAGTGAGTATGTTTCCTTCATACCATTAAAACAGTTGATATATCTCTGTTAGTCATTCACTCATGACTGTTAGAAAGTTTTGTGATTATGTGTTTGTTATTTCTTCCATTGTTCTGCTTAGGAGAAAGAACATTATAATAGTCAGGGATGCTAAAAACTAGTTATTTGGCATCTCACAGACTGATCATTTTAATTTTGAACCCTCTTTTTTTAAAAAAAAAAATGAAACTGAGATGATTTTATGTCATATGGCTTTAAAGATCTTTAAAACATCTACTATCTAGAAAAATCATAGTTCTTTAGAAAGAGACCATCTGACATATCATTGCCTGTTTGCAATTTATCTTATTTTCACTGATCCTGGATAATGCTATTTAACCACAAATATACATTTTGAGGCATCTTTTCATATTTTAAATAATGATATTTCTGCATATCAAGCACACAAGCTTATATAAATTACATTTTTAGAATAGTATAAGAAAACTATAAAACAAATTTAAGTTAAATTCAAAATGAATCCTCTCTTCTCTCCTTGAATTTGTTTTACTAGGTATAAAGAAATTAAATTGTTTCTATTTTTGTAAACAGCTTTTACAAAATAAAGTGCCAATTACCTTCACATTGGAGGTTAAGACTTCAACATATGACTTTGGGGGCAGGGGATACAAACATTCATTTTATTACAGAGATGTCATAGACTTCAGAGTTAAAAATAAATTTCTGTTGTTGAAGCCAAAAAAAAAAAAAATGTTCAAATACTATATAAGTATTTTTTCTCAGTTCTGTGCTCATTTTGCTTGCTTAGCTTAGCTCCTAGAATACCAACTTCTTTTCTTCTTCTTCTTTTTTGTATATATGTGTTTATGTTTTCTCTGCAATTATAAAAGTATATTGTACTTTTTAGGGGGAAGAAAATGGAATTCTAACCCACTATACTGTTTAGTTACTTTTCCTCTTGCTTTCTGTTTCAGACTTCTCATCATTATATTTTATTTTGTTACTGTTTATTACAGAGGAGGTGTCTGCAAGGATAGTTCAAGTAGTCACTGCTGAGGCTGTAGCAGTCCTGAAAGGTGAACAAGAGAAAGAAGCTCAGCATAAAGACCAGACTGCAGCTCTGCCTTTAGGTAAATGAGAAGATCCTCAGGTCAGGGACTGTGTCTGTTGCACCCTGATCACAGGATAAAGTCTTCATGTTCAAAAGATAGGCCATATCTTGTACTTCATCCTTACATGTAACATTCATCAGACACCTTAACTGGGTATGCACTAGGACCTATTTTCATCTTTTCCCACTGGTTCATTGTAGTGTTTGCATAGTCTTTAGTTAGAGGAGTGAGCTTACAGTTAGACTTTTCCCTAAGGGGCCCTTAATTTTTTCATTTTCCGAACCACTAGAAATAGTTATTGTTAAAATAAAGCCAATGCATTATTTCATGACTCCACCCATAAAGATAATATACTAAAACTTTCATAAGAGATGATTATTTCCCTTTACAGGTTTTGGTGAATGATTATACTGTAGCCTTGTTTGGGTCTTCCTGAACTGACTACACAAAACCTATAGCCAGAGCTTTGTTATAATCATGAGTGACTTTGTATCTTATATGAAGTACTGAACTTCACTGGGTTCATCTAAGGGCGCTGAGAGAGTGCTGTTCTCTCCCTTAGTAACAAGACAAATGCCCTCTAGGCCAGGCAAGTCATGTAATGCACGCTTGCCAAAGGAAACACTCTCAGTCAAAGCCTTGCTGCCCCTACTCATAGATAGATGATCGATAGATAGATAGATAGATAGATAGATAGATAGATAGATAGATAGAT
>NW_020265101.1:0-2001 GCF_003255815.1 Theropithecus gelada | reverse complement strand
CACCAATTTAGTGTCACTCCTTTGCAACCTTCAGCTCTCAGTACATAATTAACACTTTTATTTTCTGGAGATGTTTAGACTTTAAAGAACTCATTCAAGATTGTTTAAGAAACAAAGCAGGGGATGAATTGAAGACTTTCATTTTAAAAGTAAGTGCAGAAAAATTATGAAGATGAAGCCTGATGAATGTGAAAGGCAGACAGTACCAAATGCTGGTGATGCTGGTAGGAATGCAAATGTTACACTGCTTAGGAAGACAAGTTCATCAACTTTTTAGAAAAGTAAGCAATCTCTTTTCATATAATCTAGCAATCATGCTCCTTAGTATTTACACAAAGGAATTGAAAACAGGTCCACACAAAAACCTGTACAAGAATGTTTATAGCAGCTTAATTAATAATTGCCAAACTTGGAAGCAACCAAAATGTCCTTCATTAGGTAAATGGATAAACTGTAATATGTCCAAATAATGAGATATTATTCAGCATTAAAAAAAAATAACCTCTCAAGCCATAAAAAGACATAAAGGAATCTCAAATACATATTTCTGAGTGAAACCAATCAGAAAATGCTATATATTGTATGACTTCAGCTACATGACTTTCTGGGAAAGACAAAACTCTGGAGACAGTTAAAAAAAAATCAGTGGTTGCCAAGAGTTACGGGGGACAGACGGATGAGCAGCTGGAGCACAGAGGAATTCTAGGGCAGTGAAACACTTCTGTATAATACTATAATTATGATTAGCATATTCAGATTTTTAAATAAAATTCAAATTTAAAATGCAATAACTAAGAGGGAATCAGGTTGATTTGTTTCAACTGAAGTTCATGATCGCAAAGCTCATGTCTTTATATTTCCCAGAAAAAAAATAGTGTTTCCTGCTCCATTCACTCTTATCCTTTCCCAGAGTAACAGTTCATATTTATTTTCTCTCCTTCCCATTTTCACTCTTTGCTGACGACTTTATTTTCTATTCCACTTGTAAAAAAAAAAAAATGATAATTTAACAAGAACTTCAAAATCTCCAGTTGCTACATCTGTTCACCTTTGTACATCTATACCTACATTCTATTATCTTTCCCTTTCATATGAGTGAACTGTCTTTGCTTCTAAATAATGTCCACTCCCTTACTGTGACTAGGTCCTGTGTCCTGTTGTATTAGTCAGGATTTTCTAGAGGGACAGGACTAACAGAATAAATGTATATATAAAATGAGTTATTAAAGAATATTGACTCACACAATCACAAGGTTAAGTTCCATGATGGGCTGTCTGCAAGCTGAGGGGCAAGAAAGCCAATCTGAGTCCCCAAATCCCAAAAGTAGGAAGCCAGGAGTGCAGCCTTCAGTCTGTGGCTGAAGGCCTGAGAGCTCCTGGCAAACCCCTGGTGTATGTCCAAGAGTCCAAAAGCTGAAAGAATTTGGAGTTTGATGTTTGAAGGCAGGAAGCAACCAGCACAGGAGAAAGGTTGGAGACCAGAAGACTTAGCCAGTCTAGCCCTGCCATGTTCCTCTGCCTGCTTTTACCCTAGCTGCGCTGGCAGCTGATTAGAGGGTGCCCACACAGACTGAGTGTGGGTCTGCATCTCCCAGTTCACTGATTCAACCATTAATCTCCTTTGGTGACACCCTCACAGACATACCCAGGAGCAATACTTTGTACCCTTCAATCCAATCTAGGTGACACTCAGTATTATCCATCACACCTGTAAGTGAAATATGAACCTTCTGAATTCAATATGTGATCCTCTTTCCATAAATTATTATCTGTCATTTGTAATACACATTATTCAGAACGTCGGAAAAATCTTTCCTGACTTACTTCTTATTTAAAAGTAATGAGCATTTTTATAGTTTTTATGTAATTTATATCATTTACACATCACAAAGTTCCCATAATTATGTTGGCCTTAATCATCAAAAATGTATTGCTGTACTTAAATACAATCACATTGCATCCCTTCTCTCCAGCAGATGTTGTAAAAGAAACTATCACAGC
>NW_020265100.1:0-2001 GCF_003255815.1 Theropithecus gelada | reverse complement strand
GGAAATATCCTACGATAACAAAGAGAAAGAAGCTTCCTGAGAAACTTGTTTGTGTTCTGTGAAATCATCTCACAGAGTTACTGCTTTCCCCTCAAGAAGCCTTTTGCTAAGACAGTTCTTGTGGAGTTGGCAAAGTGATATTTGGAAGCCCATAGAGGGCTATGGTGAAAAAGGAATTATCCTCAGATGAAATCAGGAAACAAGCTTTCTGACAAACTGCTGAGTGTTCTGTTAATTCATCTCACAGAGTTACATCTGTATTTCGTGGATCTCTTTGCTAGCTTTATTTCTGTGGAACCTGAGAACAGATATTTCGGATCCCTTTGAAGACTATAGGGTCAAAGCGAATATCCTCCGATAACAAAGAGAAAGAAGCTTTCTGAGAAACTTCTTTGTGTTCTGTGAAACTTCCTTGTGTTCTGTGAAACCAACTCACAGAGTTACTGCTTTCTCCTCAAGAAACCTTTCGCTAAGACAGTTCTTGTAGAATTGGCAAGGTGATAATTGGAATCCCTTAGAGGGCTATGGTGAAAAAGGAAATATCCTCAGATGAAATCTGGAAGGAAGCTTCCTGAGAAACTGCTGAGGGTTCTGTTAATTCATCTCACAGAGTGACATCTGTATTTCATGGATCTCTTTGCCAGCCTTATTTCTGTGGAAACTGAGAACAGATTTTTCGGATCCCTTTGAAGAGTATAGGGCCAAAGGAAATATCCTCCGATAACAAAGAGAAAGAAGCTTTCTGAGAAACTTCTTTGTGTTCTCTGAAATCAACTCACAGAGTTACTGCTTTCCCCTCAAGAAGCCTTTCACTAAGACAGTTCTTGTGGAATTGGCAAAGAGATATTTGGAAGCCCATAGAGGGCTATGGTGAAAAAGGAAATATCCTCAGATGAAATCTGGAAGGAAGCTTTCTGAGAAACTGCTGAGTGTTCTGTTAATTCATCTCACAGAGTTACATCTGTATTTCGTGGATCTCTTTGCTAGCTTTTTTCCGTGGAATCTGAGAACAGATATTTCGGATCCCTTTGAAGACTCTAGGGCCAAAGGAAATATCCTCCGATAACAAAGAGAAAGAAGCCTTCTGAGAAACTTCTTTGTGGTCTGTGAAACGATCTCACAAAGTTACAGATTTACCCTCAAGAAGCCTTTCGCTAAGACAGTTCTTGTGGAATTGGCAAAGTGATATTTGGAAGCCCATAGAGGGCTATGGTGAAAAAGGAAATATCCTGAGATGAAATCTGGAAAGAAGCTTTCTGAGAAACTGCTGAGTGTTCTGTTAATTCATCTCCCAGAGTTCCATCTGTATTTCGTGCATCTCTTTGCTAGCCTTATTTCTGTGGAATCAGAGAACAGATATCTCGGATCCCTTTGAAGACTACAGGGCCAAAAGAAATATCCTCCGATAACAAAGAGAAAGAAGCTTTCTGAGAAACTTCTTTGTGTTCTGTGAAATCATCTCACAGAGTTACACTTTCCCCTCAGGAGGCCTTTCGCTAAGCCAGTTCTTGTGGAATTGGCAAAGTGATATTTGGAAGCCCATAAAGCGTTATGGTGAAAAAGGAAATATCCTCAGATGAAATCTGGAAGAAGCTTTCTGAAAAACTGCTGAGTGTTCCCTTAATTCATCTCACAGAGTTACATCTGTATTTCGTGGATCTCTTTGCTAGCCTTATTTCTGTGGACTCTGAGAACAGATATTTCGGATCCCTTTGAAGACTATAGGGCCAAAGGAAATATCCTCCGTTAACAAAGAGAAAGAAGCTTTCTGAGAAACTTCTTTGTGTTCTGTGAAATCATCTCACAGAGTTACAGCTTTCCCCTCCAGAAGCCATTCGCTAAGACAGTTCTTGTGGAATTGGCAAAGTGATATTTGGAAGCCCATAGAGGGCTATGGTGAAAAAGGAAATATCCTCAGATGAAATCTGGAAAGAAGCTTTCTGAGAAACTGCTGAGTGTTCTGTTAATTCATCTCACATGTAACTCTGTGAGATGAATTAA
>NW_020265099.1:0-2001 GCF_003255815.1 Theropithecus gelada | reverse complement strand
ACAGAAATTATAACAAACTGTCTCTCAGACCACAGTGCAATCAAACTGGAACTCAGGACTAAGAAACTCAATCAAAACCACGCAACTACATAGAAACTGAACAACCTGCTCCTGAATGACTACTGGGTACATAACGAAATGAAGGCAGAAATAAAGATGTTCTTTGAAACCAATGAGAACAAAGATACAACATACCAGAATCTCTGGGACACATTTAAAGCAGTGTGTAGAGGGAAATTTATAGCACTAAATGCCCACAAGAGAAAGCAGGAAAGATCTAAAATTGACATTCTAACATTGCAATTAAAAGAACTAGAGAAGCAAGAGCAAACACATTCGAAAGCTAGCAGAAGGCAAGAAATAACTAAGATCAGAGCAGAACTGAAGGAGATAGAGACACAAAAAACCCTCCAAAAAATCAATGAATCCAGGAGTTGGTTTTTTGAAAAGATCAACAGAATTGACAGACCGCTAGCAAGACTAATAAAGAAGAAAAGAGAGAAGAATCAAATCGACGCAATTAAAAATGATAAAGGGGATATCACCACCGACCCCACAGAAATACAAAGTACCATCAGAGAATACTATAAACACCTCTACACAAATAAACTGGAAAACCTAGAAGAAATGGATAATTTTCTGGACACTTACACTCTCCCAAGACTAAACCAGGAAGAATTTGAATCCCTGAATAGACCAATAATAGGCTCTGAAATTGAGGCAATAATTAAGAGCCTACCAACCAAAAAAGTCCAGGACCAGATGGATTCACAGCTGAATTCTACCAGAGGTACAAGGAGTTGGTACCATTCCTTCTGAAACTATTCCAATCAATAGAAAAAGAGGGAATCATCCCTAACTCATTTTATGAGGCCAACATCATCCTGATACCAAAGGCTGACAGAGATACAAAAAAAAAAAAATAGAATATTAGACCAATATCCCTGATGAACATTGTTACAAAAATCCTCAATAAAATACTGGCAAACCGAATCCAGCAGCACATCAAAAAGCTTATCCACCATGATCAAGTGATCTTCATCCCTGGGATGCAAGGCTGGTTCAACATACACAAATCAATAAATGTAATCCAGCATATAAACAGAACCAAAGACAAAAACCACATGATTATCTCAATAGATGCAGAAAAGGCCTTTGACAAAATTCAACAGCCCTTCATGCTAAAAACTCTCAATAAATTCGGTATTGATGGAACGTCTCTCAAAATAATAAGAGTTATTTATGACAAACCCACAGCCAATTTCATACTGAATGGGCAAAAACTGGAAGCATTCCCTTTGAAAACTGGCACAAGACAGGGATGCCCTCTCTCACCACTCCTATTCAACATAGTATTGGAAGTTCTAGCTAGGGCAATCAGGCAAGAGAAAGAAATCAAGGGTATTCAGTTAGAAAAAGAAGAAGTCAAATTGTCCCTGTTTGCAGATGACATGTTTGTATATTTATAAAACCCCATTGTCTCAGCCCAAAATCTCCTTAAGCTGATAAGCAACTTCAGCAAAGCCTCACGATACAAAATCGATGTGCAAAAATCAGAAGCATTCTTATACACCAGTAACAGACAAATAGAGAGCCAAATCATGAATGAACTCCCATTCATAATTGCTTCAAAGAGAATCAAATACCTAGGAATCCAACTTACAAGGGATGTAAAGGACCTCTTCAAGGAGAACTATAAAGTGAACTGAGCAGTGAAATAAAAGAGGACACAAACAAATGGAAGAACATACCATGCTCATGGATAGGAAGAATCAATATTGTGAAAATGGTCATACTGTCCAAGGTAATTTATAGATTCAATGCCATCCCCATCAAGCTACCAATGACTTTCTTCACAGAATTGGAGAAAACTGCTTTAAAGTTCATATGGAACCAAAAAGGAGCCTGCATTGCCACGACAATCCTAAGTCAAAAGAACAAACATGGAGGCATTACGCTACCTGACTTCAAACTATACTACAAGGCTACAGTAACCAAAAC
>NW_020265098.1:0-2001 GCF_003255815.1 Theropithecus gelada | reverse complement strand
TCTGAGAAACTTCTTTGTGTTCTGTGAAATCAACTCACAGAGTTACAGCTTTCCCCTCAAGAAGCCTTTCTCTAAGACAGTTCTTGTGGAATTGGCAAGGTGATATTTGGAAGCCCCTAGAGGTCTATGGTGAAAAAGGAAATGTCCTCAGATGAAATCTGGACAGAAGCTTTCTGAGAAACTGCTTAGTGTTCTATTAATTCATCTGACAGAGTTACATCTGTATTTCGTAGATCTCTTTGCTAGCCTTATTTCTGTGGAATCTGAGAACAGATATTTCGGATCCCTTTGAGGACTATACGGCCAAAGGAAATATCCTCCGATAACAAAGAGAAAGAAGCTTTCTGAAAAACTTCTTTGTGTTCTGTGAAATCATCTCACAGAATTACAGCTTTCACGTCAAGAAGCCTTTCGCTAAGACAGTTCTTGTGGAAATGGCAAAGTGATATTTGGAAGCCCATCGAGGGCTATGGTGAAAAAGGAAATATCCTCGGATGAAATCTGCAAAGAAGCTTTCTGAGAAACTGCTTAGTGTTTTGTTAATTCATCTCAGAGAGTTACGTCTGTATTTGGTGGATCTCTTTCCTAGCCTTATTTCTGTGGGATCTGAGAACAGATATTTCGCATCCCTTTGAAGACTATAGGGCCAAAGGAAATATCCTCCGATAACAAAGAGAAAGAAGCTTTCTGAGAAACTTCTGTTCTGTGAAATCATCTCACAGAGTTACAGCTTTCCCCTCAGGAAGCCTTTTCTAAGACCGTTCTTGTGGAATAGGCAAAGTGATATTTGGAAGCCCATAGAGGGCTACGGTGAAAAAGGAAATATTCTCGGATGAAATCTGGAAAGAAGCTTTCTGAGAAACTGCTTAGTGTTCTGTTAAATCATCTCACAGAGTTACAGCTTTCCCCTCAAGAATCCTTTCGCTAAGACAGTTCTTGTGGAAATGGCAAGGTGATATTAGGAAGCCCTTAGAGAGCTATGGTGAAAAAGGAAATATCCTCGGATGAAATCTGGAAAGAAGCTTTCTGAGAAACAGATCTGTGTTCTGTTAATTCATCTAACAGTGTTACATCTTTATTTCGTGGATCTCTTTGCTAGCCTTATTTCTGTTTAATCTGAGAACAGATATTTCGGATCCTTTTGAAGATTATAGGGCCAAAGGAAATATCCTCCGATAACAAAGAGAAGGATGCTTTCTTAGAAACTTCTTTGTGTTCTGTGAAATCATCTCACAGAGTTACAGCTTGCCCCTCAAGAATCCTTTCGCTAAGACAGTTTTTGTGCAATTTGTAAAGAGATACTTGGAAGCCCATAGAGGGCTATGTTGAAAAAGGAAATATCCTCAGATGAAATCTGGAAAGAAGCTTTCTGAGAAACTGCTTCGTGATCTGTTAATTCATCTCACAGTGTTACATCTGTATTTCGTGGATCTCTTTGCCAGCCTTATTTCTGTGGAATCTGAGAACAGATATTTCGGATCCCTTTGAAGGAAATAGGGCCAAAGGAAATATCCACCGATAACAAATAGAAAGACGCTTTCTGAGAAACTTCTTTGTGTTCTGTGAAATCATCTCACAGAGTTACAGCTTTCCCCTCAAGAATCCTTTCGCTAAGACAGTTCTTGTGGAATTGGCAAGGTGATATTAGGAAGCCCTTAGCGAGCTATGGTGAAAAAGGAAATATCCTCGGATGAAATCTGGAAAGAAGCTTTCTGAGAAACTGCTCTGTGTTCTGTTAGTTCATCTCACAGAGTTACATCTTTATTTCGTGTTCCTTTTTGCTAGCCTTATTTCTGTGGAATCTGAGAACAGATATTTCGGATTCCTTAGAAGACTAAAGGGACAAAGGAAATATCCTCCGATAACAAAGAGAAAGAAGCTTTCTGAGAAACTTCTTTGTGTTCTGTGAAATCATCTCACAGAGTTACAGCTTTCCCCTCAAGAAGCCTTTCGATAAGACAGTTCTTGTGGAATTTGTAAAGTGATACTTGGAAGCCCATA
>NW_020265097.1:0-2002 GCF_003255815.1 Theropithecus gelada | reverse complement strand
CGTTGAGACAGTTCTAGTGAAATTTGCAAAGTGATATTTGGAAGCCCGTAGAGGGCGCTGGTGAAAAAGGAAATATCCTCCGATGAAATCTGGAAAGAAGCTTTCTGAGAAACTGCTTAGTATTCTGTTAATTCATCTCACAGACTTACAGCTTTCCCCTCAAGAAGCCGCTCGCTAAGCCTGTTCTTGTGGAATTCGCAAAGTGACATTTGGAACCCCTACAGGGCTATGGTGAAAAAGAAAATATCCTCAGAGAAAAACTGGAAAGAAGCTTTCTGAGAAACTGCTTTGTGATATGTGCCTTCCACTCACAGAGTTACATCTGTATTTCGTGGATCTCTTTGCTAGCCTTATTTCTGTGGAATCTGAGAACAGATATTTCGGATCCCTTTGAAGACTCTACGGCCAAAGGAAATATCCTCCGATAACAAAGAGAAAGAAGCTTTCTGAGAAACTTCTTTGTGTTCTGTGAAATTATTTCACAGAGTTACAGCATTGCCCTCAGGAAGACTTTCGCTAAGAGAGTTCTTGTGGAATTTTCAAAGTGATATTTGGACGCCCATAGAGGGCGCAGGTGAAAAAGGAAATTTCCTCTGATGAAATCTGGGAAGAAGTTTCTGAGAAACTGTTTAGTGTTCTGTTAATTCATCTCACAGGGTAACTGCTTTCCCCTCAGGAAGCCGATCGCTAAGCCTGTTCTTGTGGAATTCCCACAGTGATATGTGGAAGCCCATAGGCCTATGGTGAAAAAGAATATATCCTCAGAGAAAAACTGGAAAGAACCTTTCTGAGACACTGCTTTGTGATGTGTGGCTTCCACTCACAGAGTTACATCTGTATTTCGTGGATCTCTTTGCTAGCCTTATTTCTGTGGAATCTGAGAACAGATATTTCGGATCCCTTTGTAGACTGCAGGGCCAAAGGAAATATCCTCCGTTAACAAAGAAAAAGAAGGTTTCTGGGAAACTACTTTGTGTTTTGTGAAGTCATCTCACAGAGTTAGAGCTTTCCCCTCAAGGAGCCTTTTAATAAGACAGTTCCTGTGGAATTTGCAAAGTGATATTTGGAAGCCCATGGAGGGCTCTGGTGAAAAAGGAAATATCCTCCGATGAAATCTGGAAAGAAGCTTTCTGAGAAAATGCTTAGTGTTCGGTAAATGCATCGCACAGAGTTACGGCTTTCCCCTCAAGAAGCCACTCACTAAGGCTGTTCTTGTGGAATTCGCAAAGTGATACTTCCATGCCCTTAGAGGGCTATGGTGAAAAAGAAAATATCCTCAAAGAAAAACTGGAAAGAAGCTTTCTTAGAAACTGCTTTGTGACGTGTGACTTCCACTCACAGAGTTACATCTGCATTTCGTGGATCACTTTGGTAGCATTATTTCTGTGGAATCTGAGAAAAGATATTTCGGATCCCTTTGAAGACTCTAGGGCCAAAGGAAATATCCTCCGATAACAAAGAGAAAGAAGCTTTCTGAGAAACTTCTCTGTGTTCTGTGAAATCATCTCACAGAGTTACAGTTTTACCCTCAAGAAGCCTTTCACTAGGACGGTTCTTGTGGAATTTACAAAGTGATATTTGGAAGCCCATAGAGGGCTATGGTTAAAAAAGAAATATCCAGAGATGAAATCTGGAAAGAAGGTTTCTGAGAAAGTGCTTAGTGTTCTGTTAATTCATCTCACAGAGTTACAGCTTTCCCTTCAAGAAGCCGCTCGCTAAGCCTGTTCTTTTGGAATTCGCAAACTGATATTTGGAAGCCCATAGAGGGCTATGCTGATATAGAAATTATCCTCAGAGAAATACTGGAAAGAAGCTTTCTGGGAAACTGCTTTTTGATGTGTGACTTCCACTCACAGAGTTACATCTGTATTTCATGGATCTCTTTGGTACCCTTATTTCTGTGGAATCTGAGAACAGATATTTCGGATCCCTTTGAAGACTTTAGGGCCAAAGGAAATATCCTCCAATAACAAGGAAAAAGGAGCTTTCTGAGAAAGAACTT
>NW_020265096.1:1169-2002 GCF_003255815.1 Theropithecus gelada | reverse complement strand
AAGCTTTCTGAGAAACTTCTTTGTGTTCTGTGAAATCATCTCAGAGAGGTACAGCTTTCCCCTCAAGAAGCCTTTCGCTAAAACAGTTCTTGTGGTATTGGCAAAGTGATATTTGGAAGCCCATAGAGGGCTACGGTGAAAAAGGAAATATCCTCAGATGAAATCTGGAAAGAAGATTTCTGAGAAACTGCTTAGTGTTCTGTTAATTCATGTCACAGAGTTACATCTGTATTTCGTGGATCTCTTTGCTAGCCTTATTTCTGTGGAATCGCAGATCAGATAATTCGTATCCCTTTGAAGACTATAGGGCCAAAGGAAATATCCTCCGATAACAAAGAGAAAGAAGGTTTCTGAGAAACTTCTTTGTGTTCTGTGAAATCATCTCACAGAGTTACAGCTTTCCCCTCAAGAAGCCTTTCGCTAAGACAGTTCTTGTGGAATTGGCAAAGTGATATTTGGAAGCCCATATAGGGCTACGGTGAAAAAGGAAATATCGTCAGATGAAATCTGGAAAGAAGCTTTCTGAGAAACTGCTTAGTTTTCTGTTTGTTCATCTCACAGAGTTACATCTCTATTTCATGGATCTCTTTGCCAGCCTTATTTCTCTGAAATCTGAGAACAGATATTTCGGATCCCTTTGAAGACTATAGGGCCAAAGGAAATCTCCTCCGATAACAAAGAGAAAGAAGCTTTCTGAGAAACTTCTTTGTGTTCTGTGAAATCATCTGACAGTGTTACAGCTTTCCCCTCAAGAAGCATTTCGCTAAGACAGTTCTTGTGGAATTGGCAAAGTGATATTTGGAAGACCGTAGAGGGCTATGGTGAAAAAGGAA
>NW_020265096.1:371-1075 GCF_003255815.1 Theropithecus gelada | reverse complement strand
AAGTGATATTTGGAAGCCCATAGAGGGCTATGGTGAAAAAGGAAATATTCTCCGATGAAATCTGGAAAGAAGCTTTCTGAGAAACTGCTTAGTGTTCTCTTAATTCATCTCACAGAATTACATCTGTATTTCGTGGATCTATTTGCTAGCCTTATTTCTGTGGAATCTGAGAACAGATATTTCGGATCTCTTTGAAGACTATAGGGCCAAAGGAAATATGCTTCGATAACAAAGAGAAAGAAGCTTTCTGAGAAACTTCTTTGTGTTCTGTGAAATCATCCCCCAGAGTTACAGCTTTCCCCTCAAGAAGCCTTTCGCTAAGACAGTTCTTGTGGAATTGGCAAAGGGATATTTGGAAGCCCATAGAGGGCTATGGAGAAAAAGGAAATATCGTCAGATGAAATCTGGAAATAAGATTTCTGAGAAACTGCTTAGTGTTCTGTTAATTCATCTCACAGAGTTACATCTGTATTTCGTGGATCTCTTTGCTAGCCTTATTTCTGTGGAATCTTAGAACAGATATTTCAGTTCCCTTTGAAGACTATAGGGCCAAAGGAAATATCCTCCGATAACAAAGAGAAAGATGCTTTCTGAGAAACTTCTTGGTGTTCTGTGAAATCATCTCACAGAGTTACAGCTTTCCCCTCAAGCAGCCTTTCGCTAAGACAGTTCTTGTGGAATTGGCAAAGTGATATTTGAAAGCC
>NW_020265096.1:0-331 GCF_003255815.1 Theropithecus gelada | reverse complement strand
AAAGAGAAAGAAGCTTTCTGAGAAACTTCTTTGTGTTCTGTGAAATCATCTCACAGAGTTACAGCTTTCCCCTCAAGCAGCCTTTCGCTAAGACAGTTCTTGTGGAATTGGCAAAGTGATATTTGGAAGCCCATAGAGGGCTATGGTGAAAAAGGAATTATCCTCCGATGAAATCTGTAAAGAAGATTTCTGAGAAACTGCTTAGTGTTCTGTTAATTCATCTCACGGAGTTACTTCTGTATTTCGTGGATCTCTTTGCTAGCCTTATTTCTGTGGAATCTGAAAACACATATTTCGGATCCCTTTGAAGACTATAGGGCCAAAGGAAATA
>NW_020265095.1:0-2002 GCF_003255815.1 Theropithecus gelada | reverse complement strand
TTTTTTTTTTTTTTTTTTTTTTTTTTTGAGACGGAGTCTCGCGCTGTCGCCCAGGCTGGAGTGCAGTGGCCGGATCTCAGCTCACTGCAAGCTCCGCCTCCCGGGTTCACGCCATTCTCCGGCCTCAGCCTCCCGAGTAGCTGGGACTACAGGCGCTGCCACCTCGCCCGGCTATTTTTTGTATTTCTTAGTAGAGACGGGGTTTCACCGTGTTAGCCAGGATGGTCTCGATCTCCTGACCTCGTGATCCGCCCATCTCGGCCTCCCAAAGTGCTGGGATTACAGGCTTGAGCCACCGCGCCCGGCCAGAGGGCCCCTTTCTTTCATGGTCTCTTCCCAGGCCTGTCCCCCAGAACTCCTCTGACCTCTGCCCCCCGATCCTTGCCAGGTCCTCCTCTGCTCACTTCATGCCACTTCTCACCTCTTCCAAGCTCTTTGGGTTTTCCAAGTACCCCCTTCAGAACCCTTGCCCAGCCAAAGCCTCTGCCTCCCCCGGCCTGTGGGGCCCAATCTCACCTCCTCATAGGGGCTACGATTGGTACCACCAGCGGGCACATAGCGCCCATGGGTGTGGTAGGTGGGGTACTCGCTCATAGGATGGTAGGCATCCCGGGCGGGAAACATGTCCAGCTGCCTGTAGTTCTTTTGGCGGCACTGACAGACAGCCTGGGGAAATAGGAGGTTATGGCAGACCATGGAGTGCTTTCTGTCGGCAGGGGGGAGGACACTGATCAGGGCCAGGGACTGCACTCACCAAGGCAATGAAATAGACGATGGCCAGCACAACCAGAACACAGACCAGCACCAGGAGCGCAATGCCCCAGCCTGGCACCCCAGCCCCGGTTTGGGCAGAGAAAGGAAATGGCACATCACGCACTAAAAGGAAAAGCAGTGGTTAGGGCAGTCTCCCAGAGGAGGTGCCCCTCTAACTGCCAGCACTGAGGAAAAAGTGGGGAACTAGACACTGGAAGGAGAGGGGCCCCAGCATGGTGCTGGGCTGCAGCCAGGGAAGTAGCCTCACCGCTGATGTCTGAGATCGTCAGGTTGTATCGAGAGGCTGCTTCCGTTTTACGTTGATTGAACTGTGTCTCCACATCGTGGACATTGGTGGTACCTTCCCGGAAGACCAGAGTCGATTGTACCACCACAGATCCTGGCCTGGTCACAGGGAAATGGGCACTTCAGCCACGGGTCCCAGCTCTGGCTCAGGACTTTCCCCCAACCTTGAGTGCACCAGTCCCTCCTTATGGTCATGACCAACACCCACCCTCCAACCACCACACTGAGTCCACATCCAGAACTATACCTGAACATAATATTGGAGAGGCCCAGAAAATCCCCTTGTTTATAAATCTGCAAAAACTGGGGTGAGAGGGAAAGGACTCAGGCTTGATGCAAAGGGTGTGGACAGTTCTGATGGCTGCTTCAGGGGAACATGGGAAAGGAAAGGCTGATACTCACCAATGCAGAAATGTCTCTCTGCAGCTGTTGGTAGTAGTTGGTGCTGGGATCTTCCAGAGAGGAATTAAACTGAAGGTTTGAAATGTGAAAAGACAAGAAAAAGAAAGAGACCCCAAGAGACAACTGGGGAGAAGTGCTGTGATTGGAGGAGGTGAAAGGAGGTACTGTGCTATGGTGAGTGCTACTGGCATCAGTCTTGGTGCTGTGGCTGGCAAGGGTGGTAGGAGTATCAGAGTGGTGGCTGGGAATTGAGAATGGAGTGCTCTTGCTGGCTGGGGTGGTGGTAGCCCTGGCAGAGGTGGTGCTGTGCACCAGAGTGGAAGCTGAGCCTGATGCAGAGTCTGAGGCCGAGGTGACATCGTGGGCTGGGGGTGCGGCGGAGCCCGGGGGTGCGGCGGAGCCCGGGGCTGCACTGGTGTCCGGGGCCGAGGTGACATCGTGGACTGGGGGGGCGGCGGAGCCTGGGGCTGCACTGGTGTCCGGGGCCGAGGTGACATCGTGGGCTGGGGGGGCGGCGGAGCCCGGGGCTGCACTGGTGTCC
>NW_020265094.1:0-8285 GCF_003255815.1 Theropithecus gelada | reverse complement strand
TTTCTTAATCCTGAGTTCTAGTTTGATTGCACTGTGGTCTGAGAGACTGTTTGTTATAATTTCTGTTCTTTCACATTTGCTGAGGAGTGCTTTACTTCCAACAATGTGGTCAATTTTGGAATAAGTGCGATGTGGTGCTGAGAAGAATATATATTCTGTTGATGTGGGGTGGAGAGTTCTGTAGATGTCCATTAGGTCTGCTTGGTGTGGAGCTGAGTTCCTTGTTAACTTTCTGCCTTGTGGATCTGTCTAATGTTGACAGTGTGGTGTTAAAATTGCCCATTATTATTGTGTGGGAGTCTAAGTCTCTATGCAAGTCTCTAAGTGCTTGCTTTATGAATCTGGATGCTCCTGTATTGGGTGCATATATATTTAGGATAGTTAGCTCTTCTTGTTGAATTGATCCTTTTACCATTATATAATGGCCTTCTTTGTCTCTTTTGACCTTTGTTGGTTTAAAGTCTGTTTTATCAGAGACTAGGATTGCAACCCCTGCTTTTTTTGTTTGTTTCCATTTGCTTGGTAGATCTTCCTCCATCCCTTTATTTTGAGCCTATGCGTGTCTCTGCACGAGAGATGGGTCTCCTGAATACAGCACACTGATGGGTCTTAACTCTTTATCCACTTTTTCAGTCTTTGTCTTTTAATTGGAGCATTTAGCCCATTTACATTTAAGCTTAATATTGTTATGTGCTAATTTGATCCTGTCATTATGATGTTAGCTGGTTACTTTGCTCATTAGTTGATGCAGTTTCTTCCTAGCATCAATGGTCTTTACATTTTGGCATGTTTTTGCAGTGGCTGGTACCGATTGTTCCTTTCCATGTTTAGTGCTTCCTTCAAGAGCTCTTGTAAGGCAGGCCTGGTGGGGACAAACTCTCTTCAGCATTTGTTTGTCTGTAAAGGACTTTATTTCTCCTTCACTTATGAAGCTTAGTTTGGCTGGATATGAAATTCTGGGTTGAAAATTCTTTTCTTTAAGAATGTCGAATATTTGCCCCACTCTCTTCTGGCTGTAGAGTTTCTGCCGAGAGATCCACTGTTCGTCTGATGTGCTTCCCTTTGTGGGTAACCCGACCTTTCTTTCTGGCTGCCCTTAACTTTTTTTCCTTCATTTCAACTTTGGTGAATCTCACAATTATGTGTCTTGGAGTTGCTCTTCTCGAGGAGTATCTTTGTGGCACTCTCTGTATTTCCTGAATTTGAATGTTGGCCTGCCTTGCTAGGTTGGGGAATTTCTCCTGTATAATATCCTGAAGAGTGTTTTCCAACATGGTTCCATTCTCCTGGTCACTTTCAGGTATACCAATCAGACATAGATTGGTCTTTTCACATAGTCCCATATTTCTTGGAGGCTTTGTTCATTTCTTTTTACTCTTTTTTCTCTAAACTTCTCGCTTCACATCATTCATTTGATCTTCAGTCACTGATACCCTTTCTTCCAGTTGATCGAATCAGTTACTGAAGCTTGTGTATGCGTCACGTAGTTCTCATGCCATGGTTTTCAGCTCCATCAGGTCATTTAAGGTCTTCTCTACGCGGTTTATTCTAGTTAGCCATTCATCTAATCTTTTTTCAATGTTTTTAGCTTCTTTGTGATGGATTCGAACTTCTTCCTTTAGCTTGGAGAAGTTTGATCATGTGAAGCCTTCTTCTCTCAACTCATCAAAGTCATTCTCCATCCAGCTTTGTTCTATTGCTGGCAAGGATCTGCATTCCTTTGGAAGAGAAGAGGTGCTCTGATTTTTAGAATTTTTGGCCTTTCTGCTCTGGTTTCTCGCCATCTTTGTGGTTTTATCTACCTTTGGTCTTGATGATGGTGACATATATATGGGGTTTTGGTGTGGGTGTCCTTTCTTTTTGTTAGTTTTCCTTCTAACAGTCAGGACCCTCAGTTGCAGGTCTGTTGGAGTTTGCTGGAGGTCCACTCCAGACCCTGTTTTCCTGAGTATCACCAGCGGAGGCTGCAGAACAGCAAATATCGCTGAACAGCAAATGTTGCTGCCTGATCGTTCCTCTGGAAGCTTCATCTCAGAGGGTCACCCGACTGTATGAAGTGTCAGTTGGCCCCTACTGGGAGGTGTCTCCCAGTTAGGCTACTCAGGGGTCAGGGGCCCACTTGAGGAGGCAGTTGTCCATTCTCAGATCTCAGACTCCATGCTGGTAGAACCACTACTCTCTTTAAAGCTGTCAGACAGGGACGTTTAAGTCTACAGAAGTTTCTGCTACCTTTTGTTCAGCTATGCCCTGCCTCCAGAAGTGGAGTCTACAGAGGCAGGCAGGCCTTCTTGAGCTGCAGTGGGCTCCACCCAGTTCGAGCTTCCTAGACATTTTGTTTACCTACTTGATCCTCAGCAATAGCAGACGCCCCTCCCCCAGCCTCACTGCCGCCTTGCAGTTCGATCTCATACTGCTCTGCTAGCAGTGAGCGAGGCTCCATGGGCACGGGACCCTCTCAGCCAGGCGCAAGATATAATCTCCTGGTATGTCATTTGCTAAGGCCATTGGAAAAGCACAGTATTAGGGTGGAAGTGTCTGTATTTTCCAGGAACCATCTGTCACACGTCTCTTGGCTAGTAAAGGGAATTCCCCAACCCCTTGTGCTTCCTGGGTGAGATGATGCTCCACCCTGCTCTGTAGGCTGCACCCACTGTCGGACAAGCCCCATTGAGATGAACCCAGTACTCTAGTTGGAAATGCAGAAATCACCCATCTTCTGTGTTGCTCATGCTGGGAGCTGTAGACTGGAGCTGTTCCTATTTGGCCATCTTGGAACCTCTCTCCATCCTCTCCTATCTTACATGTTATTACCATCATTTAGTACTCCTGTTACCCCTCACAGCTGCGTGATTATTATTTCTGTTGTCAAATCTTACTTTGATTTATCCACATGTCCCCAATTCCTCCATGTACAATTGGTCCTTGCTGCTCACACCTTCTTTCTTTCAATTTCTTCCTCTGTGAAGTTCATCCTTTGGATTTTCTGTGTGAAGCTTTATTAAATGGTAAATCATTTCCCACTAGCTTTCCTCTGTTGTTTTCTTTCTTTCTTTCTTCATTAATTCAACCAATATTTATTAATCTTCCAAGTGAGAAGCTGGGGATCCAGTAATGAACAAGACAGATAAAGAACCTGTCCTTTTCCTCATGGTGCTTAGAATGTGCTAGACTAGGGAAGTGGTGTGTGGAGGGAAGATAAATGGAAGCCTAGAAACACTACACAGATGTGGGATTGAGCATCTGCATTCTCATACACAGACATGATCACAAAAAGGCAATTTGTGATCATGAATAAGAAATGGTTTTTGGACAGGTACGGTGGCTCATGCCTATAATCCCAACAGTTTGGGAGGCCAAGACAGCCAGATCGCTTGAAGTCAGGAATTTGAGACCAGCCAGGCCAACATGGTGAAACCCCATCTCTACTAAAAATACCAAAATCATCCAGGTGTGCTGGCATGTGCCTGTAATCCCAGCTACTCAGGAGGCTGAGGCAGAAGAATAGGCTTGAACCGGGGAGGCAGAGGTTGCAGTGAGCCAAGATCGCGCCACTGCACTCCAGCCCTGGGTGACAGAGCGAGACTGTCTCAGAAAAACAAAAACAAAAAACAAAAAACAACAAAAAAACAAAACAAGAACAACAAAAGAAATGATTTTTATCTTTCATCTGATTTTTGTATTCTGCATTATTGCTTCTCTGGGACTCAAGTAAAGAACATTTGTAGTAGTAGTTTAGACAGTTCTAAGTTAATGCTACATGAAACTGTTAGACTCTTGTCTTCATATCTCAGTCCTTTAAATCCAATTTCAAAAGATAAAAATTTGCTTTTATTCAGAGTATTCAAACGATATGATCTAGACTCTAAAGTGCTAGCTTGTTTCTTAAAAATGACTTTATGTGGCCGGGCGCAGTGGCTCACACCTGTAATCCCAGCACTTTGGGAGGCCAAGGTGGGTGGATCAGAAGGTCAGGTGTTCGAGACTAGCTTGGCCAACATGGTGAAACCCTATCTCTACTAAAAGTAAAAAAATTAGCTGGGCGTGGTGACACACACCTGT
This sequence comes from Theropithecus gelada, assembly GCF_003255815.1. Lineage (NCBI taxonomy): Eukaryota > Metazoa > Chordata > Mammalia > Primates > Cercopithecidae > Theropithecus > Theropithecus gelada. The sequence goes on along the minus strand of NW_020265094.1, from coordinate 4,226 downwards.
AATCCCAGCTACTCGGGAGCCTGAGGTAGGAGAATCATTGGAACCCAGGAGACGGAGGTTGCTGTGAGCCGAGGTTTCGCCACTGCACTCCAGCCTGGGCAACAGAGCAAGACTCAGTCTCAAAAAAAAGAAAAATTTATGTTCACATCTTGTGTATTTTATTTAGAAAGTATTTTAGCTATAATAAATTATAAAATTGAGATTAATTTATAGGTATACTTTTTAGAATTGTACATTCAGAATTTAAACAACCACATGGATATGGTTTAGTACTATTATGTCTTACGTATAGAAAACTATGATTTTAAATTCTGAGGTAATTTTGTGAAAAACTCACTATATTTTACATGAATTTTGATTGTATACTCTATTATTATTATTTTTTTTTTGCAGTGGGACTCAACTAGGAGGTGTTATTACAGTACTGTGCTTCTTTTTCAACCATGGAGAGGTTTGTTTTCTAGAAAGCAATTTTTAAGAAATAGAAGAGGCTGTAGAGGAACAAGGAAATACACTCATCAAAACAATATATAATTGATTACTACTTATGACTTCACAATATTTTAAAGACCCGTGTGTTATAAGTTGATTTTTAAATCATGTTGATTGAAATGTTTAAATAGGTAAAATTTCAAACATGAAATCTCTTGCCTTGTTTTTAGTAAATATATACATATACATATATTCTGCAGAGAAAAGGAAATACTGTACTTCTTGAGTTGAATCATATCGTGCACATTATCTGACTTATTCCCACTAAACTTTATTTGTGGGTGGTGGTAGCCTCACCATACAAGGTATGAAATTTAAATTTACACAAAGTTACTTATCCACATGCCCCATTTACTACATGATGAAGCTGGATTTCCCATTCTATGTCTGTCTGCCTCTAAAACCTCACATATATATTAATTTATATTTTATAAATTATAAAATTAGTTGTATTTTATGAAAACATATATATTATACATATAACATATATATTCAACTTTTTTATTATGGTCAGAATAAGTAACATGAGATCTGCCCTCTTAACATATTTTTTTCTGATTATTGTTGTTTTTTTTTAATACTTTTAAGTTCTAGGGTACATGCGCACAAAGTGCAGGTTTGTTACATATGTATACATGTGCCATGTTGGTCTGCTGTACCCATTAACTCGTTGTTTACATTATGTATATCTCCTAATGCTACCCCTTCTCCCTCCCCCACCCCATGAGAGGCCCCAGTGTGTGATGTTCCCCTTCCTGTGTCCAAGTGTTCTCACTGTTCAATTTCCACCTATGAGTGAGAACATGCGGTGTTTGGTTTTCTGTTCTTGCAATAGTTTGCTGAGAATGATGGTTTCCAGCTCCTTCCATATCCCTACAAAGGACATAAACTCATCTTTTTTTATGGCTGCATAGTATTCCATGGGTGTATGTGCCACATTTTCTTAATCCAGTCTGTCAGTGATGGACATTTGGGTTGGTTCCAAGTCTTTGCTATTGTGATTAGGGCCGCAATAAACATGTGTGCATGTGTCTTTATAGCAGCATGATTTATATTCCTTTGGGTATATACCCAGTAATGGGATGGCTGGGTCAAATGGTATTTCTAATTCTGGATCCTTGAGGAATTGCCACACTGTCTTCCACAATGGTTGAACTAGTCTACAGTCCCACCAACAGTGTAAAAGTGTTCCTATTTTGCTACATCCTCTCCAGCACCTGTTGTTTCCTGACTTTTTAATGATCGCCATTCTAACTGGTGTGAGATGTTACCTCATTGTGGTTTTTGATTTGCATTGCTCTGATGGCCAGTGATGATGAGCATTTTTTTATGTGTCTGTTGGCTGCATAAATGTCTTCTTTTGAGAAGTGTCTGTTCATATCCCTTGCCCACTTTTTGATGGGGTTGTTTGATTTTTTCTTGTAAATTTGTTTAAGTTCTTTGTAGATTCTGAATATTAGCCCTTTGTCAGATAGGTAGATTGTAAAATTTTTCTCCCATTCCGTAGGTTGACTATTCACTCTGATGGTAGTTTCTTTTGCTGTGCAGAAGCTCTTTAGTTTAATTAGATTCCATTTGTGAATTTTGGCTTTTGTTGCCATTGCTTTTGGTGTTTTAGTCATGAAGTCTTTGCCCATGCCTATGTCCTAAATGGTATTGCCTAGGTTTTCTTCTAGGGTTTTTATGGTTTTAGGTTTAACATTTAAGTCTCTAATCCATGTTGAATTAATTTTTGTATAAGGTGTAAGGAGGGGATCCAATTTCAGCTTTCTACATATGGCTAGCCAGTTTTCCCAGCACTATTTATTAAATAGGAAATCCTTTCCCCATTTCTTGTTTTTGTCAGGTTTGTCAACATCAGATGGTTGTAGATGTGTGGTATTATGTCTGAGGGCTCTGTTCTCTTCCATTGGTCTGTATCTCTGTTTTGGTACCAGTACCATGCTGTTTTGGTTACTGTAGCCTTGTAGTATAAAGTCAGGTAGCGTGATGCCTCCAGCTTTGTTCTTTTGGCTTAGGATTGTCTTGGCAATGCGGGCTCTTTTTTGGTTCCATATGAACCTTAAAGTAGATTTTTTCCCATTCTGTGAAGAAAGGCATTGGTAGCTTGATGGGGATGGCATTGAATCAATAAATTACCTTGGGCAGTATGGCCATTTCCACAATATTGATTCTTCCTATCCATGAGCATGGAGTGTTCCGTTTGTTTGTGTCCTCTTATTTCATTGAGCAGTGGTTTGTAGTTCGCCTTGAAGAGGTCCTTCACATCCCTTGTAAGTTGAATTCCTAGGTATTTTATTTTATTTGAAGCAATTGTGAATTGGAGTTCACTCATGATTTGGCTCTCTATCTGTCTGTTATTGGTGTATAGGAATGCTTGTGATTTTTGCACATTGATTTTGTATCCTGAGATTTTGCTGAAGTTGTTTATCAGCTTAAGGAGATTTTGGGCTGAGACGATGGAGTTTTCTAAATATACAATCATGTCATCTGCAAACAGGGAAAATTTGACTTCCTCTTTTCCTAACTGAATACACCTTATTTCTTTCTCTTGCCTGATTGCCCTGGCCAGAACTTCCAACACTATGTTGAATAGGAGTCGTGAGAGAGGTAATCCCTGTCTTGTGCCCGTTTTCAAAAGGAATGCTTCCAGGTTTGCCCATTCTGTATGATATTGGCTGTGAGTTTGTCATAAATAGCTCTTATTATGTTGAAATACGTTCCATCAGTACCAAATTTATTGAGAGCTTTTAGCATGAAGGGCTGTTGAATTTTGTCAAAGGCCTTTTCTGCATCTATTGATATAATCATGTGGTGTTTGTCTTTGGTTCTGTTTATATGCTGGATTACATTTATTGATTTGCATATGTTGAACTTGCCTTGCATTCCAGGGGTGAAGCCCAGTTGATCATGGTGGATAAGCTTTTTCATGTGCTACTGGATTCGGTTTGTCAATATTTTATTAAGGATTTTTGCATCAACGTTCATCAGGGATATTGGTCTAAAATTCTCTTTTTTTTGTTGTGTCTCTGCCAGGCTTTGGTATCAGGATGATGCTGGCCTCATAAAATGTGTTTGGGAGGATTCCCTCTTTTTCTATTGATTGGAATAGTTTCAGAAAGAATGGTACCAGCTCCTCCTTGTACCTCTGGTAGAATTTGGCTGTGAATCTGTCTGGTCCTGGACTTTTTTTCGTTGGTAGGCTATTAATTATTGCTTCAATTTCAGAGCCTGTTATTGGTCTATTCAGGGATTCAACTTCTTCCTGGTTTAGTCTTGGGAGGATGTATGTGTCCAGGAATTTATCCATTTCTTCTAGGTTTTCTAGTTTTAATGCATAGAGGTATTTATAGAATTATCTGATGTTAGTTTGTATTTTTGTGGGGTCGGTAGTGATATCCCCTTTATCATTTTTCATTACTTCTATTTGATTCTTCTCTCTTTTCTTCTTTATTTTTCTTGCTAGCAGTCTATCAATGTTGTTGATCTTTTCAAATAACCAGCTCCTGGATTCATTGATTGTTTCAAGGGTTTTTTTGTGTCTCTATCTCCTTCAGTTCTGCTCTGATCTTAGTTATTTCTTGCCTTCTGCTAGCTTTTAAATGTGTTTGCTCTTGTTTCTCTGATTCTTTTAATTGTGATGTTAGGGTGTCAATGTTAGATATTTCCTGCTTTCTCTTGTGGGCATTTAGTGCTATAAATTTCCCTCTACACACTGCTTTAAATGTGTCCCA
>NW_020265093.1:0-2005 GCF_003255815.1 Theropithecus gelada | reverse complement strand
TTTTGCACCAACCTAATAATAAAGAAATTTATATAACGTTATTTAGGATGCAGAACACTTAATATTGGCTTGTTTAAAGTCCCAGTAATAAAAGTGTTAGCAAGGATTTACTCTGAAAATAACTGATACCTGGCAAATTTTATTTGTTGTACATTCCTAAATTTTATAAATTTTGGTAATAAACATATCGTACTTTATAATAATAAAAAGTAAGTTTTATTAAGAAAACAAAGTGGTTTCATTAAATCCCCAATAAAAGCAGACTGAAAAGAATCAGTGATTTTCGTAGCAGGCATTATAGAGTGATTAGCTGATTAGAGAGTTTGCCAAATAAAGGCGCAGCCATATTTGTATTCAGGCCTTAAAATGACAGTGCCAAGATTTTTGTTCTCTTTCGTTGATTTATATTTTCATAAATTTGCCTGATCTTATCATAATATTATTCATTTCAATCTTATTACTCAATATTCACACTCAAAATACCAATGTCTAGACAGGCCTTATCAAATACTGTTTGCTTTTCCTGGTTCATAGTCCCAGTTTTAGAAATACATTTATTTTATAGACTAAGCTTTTTACTTTAATTTACCCTAAGTCTTATTTTCCTCCACAAAAAACCTTCTTGCTTTCTTTTCTGACAGCAAAGGGTACCTTGATTGATAGAATTCAATCACTGGATTGAAATAATGCAGCTGGCTTTTATCTTACATTAGTATGTCTTTTTATTAGTTTTACTTATTACATGAAAAAGACTGATAAAAATGTAATGATTGTAGGTATCCCACCTGGGCCCATAATTCTGTCTAGATTATAAAATATAGACTTTGCAGAAAAGAATCTGAAAATTCTGAGTAAAAGTTACAAGGGAGACATTGGTAAAAGTATAAAAGGAGTCTTATATAAATATGCCATCACTAATTCTAAAACAAGATAGATTTGCCAGGAAGGCATGTGCTTGAACACTTATGCTTCACGGAATATTAAAAGATGTTAATATTTTTATTTATAAAATATCCTTAAATTTGATAAAATTGTAGTATCTCAAGCAGGTTTTTCAAATAGTAGAAAGCCAGTATATTGTTAAATCAGTTACCTAGAACCCAGTCAGTAAATTTACATAACTGTATTCTTCTCACATTAATATTCTACACTGTAACACAATAATAAAGAGATATTAAACAAACGGAGAGGTACAACACTAAAGAGTTAAGTAAGAGTTAACAAGGCAGTATAGTACAGTAGTTAGAAACACAAGTTTGGTGACAGACTGTTTCACATCCAGTCTTCTACTTACTAGCTATGTGAGCTACCCTGAAGAGATCACTTGATCCTTCCAAGTCTTAAGTTCCTAAAGTGTAATGTGATCATAAGAACATTAACTTTGCAAACCTTCTGGGAAGAAAAAAAAAAAAAATGATAATGTTGGCCAAATACCAAGCCCACTTTGATCCTTGGTAAACAGTAGCTACTTTTCTAAAAATATATTTTGTGTTAAATTTGTAGGATTTATTTTTCTAAAACATATCATAGTGCCTGTACAAATTTCTTTGGATGACCTTGAAAAAGTAACTGAACCAATTTTGGGCCTCATTTCTTTCAAAGGCAATAGAGTTAGCAGCTGTGCCTGCTTGATAGGATTGCTGGGGAGATTAAAGGACAAAATGTATATAAAGCACTTAATATAATTCTTGGGACATGTGAAAAGCTAGTTAATAATATAAACAAAACACTAGTCTTCAACTTTTTAAGATAAATGAGATTTCTATTTTGTAAAGAAAATCTGAACAATAGATAATGAATCCAAAAGATTCAGCAGAGCAGAAATAGGACTGATGGCATAGTTCATAATTTTTTTAAAATAATCAATTATGATGAAAGTTCTATGAGCAAGATACTTTTCTATTTCTTATTGGGCCCCTCAGGGGTTTTACATGTACACCTATATCTATCTTCATCTATCTATCTATCTATCTATCTATCTATCTATCTATCTATAAATAAGCTC
>NW_020265092.1:0-2005 GCF_003255815.1 Theropithecus gelada | reverse complement strand
GAGCTTATTTATAGATAGATAGATAGATAGATAGATAGATAGATAGATAGATGAAGATAGATATAGGTGTACATGTAAAACCCCTGAGGGGCCCAATAAGAAATAGAAAAGTATCTTGCTCATAGAACTTTCATCATAATTGATTATTTTAAAAAAATTATGAACTATGCCATCAGTCCTATTTCTGCTCTGCTGAATCTTTTGGATTCATTATCTATTGTTCAGATTTTCTTTACAAAATAGAAATCTCATTTATCTTAAAAAGTTGAAGACTAGTGTTTTGTTTATATTATTAACTAGCTTTTCACATGTCCCAAGAATTATATTAAGTGCTTTATATACATTTTGTCCTTTAATCTCCCCAGCAATCCTATCAAGCAGGCACAGCTGCTAACTCTATTGCCTTTGAAAGAAATGAGGCCCAAAATTGGTTCAGTTACTTTTTCAAGGTCATCCAAAGAAATTTGTACAGGCACTATGATATGTTTTAGAAAAATAAATCCTACAAATTTAACACAAAATATATTTTTAGAAAAGTAGCTACTGTTTACCAAGGATCAAAGTGGGCTTGGTATTTGGCCAACATTATCATTTTTTTTTTTTTTCTTCCCAGAAGGTTTGCAAAGTTAATGTTCTTATGATCACATTACACTTTAGGAACTTAAGACTTGGAAGGATCAAGTGATCTCTTCAGGGTAGCTCACATAGCTAGTAAGTAGAAGACTGGATGTGAAACAGTCTGTCACCAAACTTGTGTTTCTAACTACTGTACTATACTGCCTTGTTAACTCTTACTTAACTCTTTAGTGTTGTACCTCTCCGTTTGTTTAATATCTCTTTATTATTGTGTTACAGTGTAGAATATTAATGTGAGAAGAATACAGTTATGTAAATTTACTGACTGGGTTCTAGGTAACTGATTTAACAATATACTGGCTTTCTACTATTTGAAAAACCTGCTTGAGATACTACAATTTTATCAAATTTAAGGATATTTTATAAATAAAAATATTAACATCTTTTAATATTCCGTGAAGCATAAGTGTTCAAGCACATGCCTTCCTGGCAAATCTATCTTGTTTTAGAATTAGTGATGGCATATTTATATAAGACTCCTTTTATACTTTTACCAATGTCTCCCTTGTAACTTTTACTCAGAATTTTCAGATTCTTTTCTGCAAAGTCTATATTTTATAATCTAGACAGAATTATGGGCCCAGGTGGGATACCTACAATCATTACATTTTTATCAGTCTTTTTCATGTAATAAGTAAAACTAATAAAAAGACATACTAATGTAAGATAAAAGCCAGCTGCATTATTTCAATCCAGTGATTGAATTCTATCAATCAAGGTACCCTTTGCTGTCAGAAAAGAAAGCAAGAAGGTTTTTTGTGGAGGAAAATAAGACTTAGGGTAAATTAAAGTAAAAAGCTTAGTCTATAAAATAAATGTATTTCTAAAACTGGGACTATGAACCAGGAAAAGCAAACAGTATTTGATAAGGCCTGTCTAGACATTGGTATTTTGAGTGTGAATATTGAGTAATAAGATTGAAATGAATAATATTATGATAAGATCAGGCAAATTTATGAAAATATAAATCAACGAAAGAGAACAAAAATCTTGGCACTGTCATTTTAAGGCCTGAATACAAATATGGCTGCGCCTTTATTTGGCAAACTCTCTAATCAGCTAATCACTCTATAATGCCTGCTACGAAAATCACTGATTCTTTTCAGTCTGCTTTTATTGGGGATTTAATGAAACCACTTTGTTTTCTTAATAAAACTTACTTTTTATTATTATAAAGTACGATATGTTTATTACCAAAATTTATAAAATTTAGGAATGTACAACAAATAAAATTTGCCAGGTATCAGTTATTTTCAGAGTAAATCCTTGCTAACACTTTTATTACTGGGACTTTAAACAAGCCAATATTAAGTGTTCTGCATCCTAAATAACGTTATATAAATTTCTTTATTATTAGGTTGGTGCAAAA
>NW_020265091.1:0-1952 GCF_003255815.1 Theropithecus gelada | reverse complement strand
AGAACACATATTTCGGATCCCCTTGAAGACTATAGGGCCAAAGGAAATATCCTCCGATAACAAAGAGAAAGAAGCTTTCTGAGAAACTTCTTTGTGTTCTGTGAAATCACCTCATAGAGTTACAGCTTTCCCCTCAAGAAGCCTTTCGCTAAGACAGTTCTTGTGGACATCGCAAAGTGATATTTGGAAGCCCATAGAGTTCTATGGTGAAAAAGGAAATATCGTCATTTGAAATCTGGAAAGAAGCTTTCTGAGAAACTGCTTTGTGTTCTGTTAATTCAACTCACAGAGTTAGATCTGTATTTCGTGGATCTCTTTGGTAGCCTTACTTCTCTGCAATCTGAGAACAGATATTTCGGATCCCTTTGAAGACTATAGGGCCACGGAAATATCCTCCGATAACAAAGATAAAGAAGCTTTCTGAGAAACTTCATTGTGTTCTGTGAAATCATGTCACAGAGTTACAGCTTTCCCCTCAAGAAGCCTTTCGCTAAGACAGTTCTTGTGGAATTGGGAAGGTGATATTGGGAAGCCCATAGAGGGCTATGGTGAAAAAGGAAATATCCTCCGATGAAATCTGGAAAGAAGGTTTCTGAGAAACTGCTTAGTGTTCTGTTAATTCATCTCACAGAGTTACCTCTGTATTTCGTGGATCTCTTTGCTAGCCTTATTTCTGTGGAATCTGAGAACAGATATTTCGGATCCCTTTGAAGACTATAGGGCCAAAGGAAATATNNNAGACAGTTCTTGTGGAATTGGCAAAGTGATATTTGGAAGCCCTTAGAGGGCTATGGTGAAAAAGGAAATATCCTCCGATGAAATCTGGAAACAAGCTTTCTGAGAAAGTGCTCTGTGATGTGTGACTTCCACTCAGAGAGTTACATCTGCATTTCGTGGATCTCTTTGATAGCCTTATTTCTGTGTAATCTGAGAACAGATATTTCGGATCCCTTTGAAGACTACAGGGCCAAAGGAAATATCCTCCGATAACAAAGAGAAAGAAGCTTTCTGAGAAACTTCTTTGTGTTCTGTGAATACATCTCACAGAGTTACAGCTTAGCCCTCAAGAAGCCTTTCGCTAAGACAGTTCTTGTGGAATTGGCAAAGTGATATTTGGAAGCCCATAGAGGGCTATGGTGAAAAATTAAATATCCTCCGATGAAATCTGGAAAGAAGCTTTCTGAGAAACTGCTCAGTGTTCTGTTAATTCATCTCACAGAGTTACATCTGTATTTCGTGGATCTCTTTGCTAGCCTTATTTCTGTGGAATCTGAAAACAGATATTTCGGATCCCTTTGAAGACTATAGGGCCAAAGGAAATATCCTCCGATAACAAACAGAAAGAAGCTTTCTGAGAAAGTTCTTAGTGTTCTGTGAAATCACCTCACAGAGATACATCTTTCCCCTCAAGAACACTTTTGCTAAGACAGTTCTTGTGGAAGTGGTAAAGTGATATTTCGAAATCCAAAGAGTTCTATGGTGAAAAAGGAAATATCCTCCATTGAAATCTGGAAAGAAGCTTTCTGAGAAAGTGCTCTGTGATGTGTGACTTCCACTCAGAGAGTTACATCGGCATTTCGTGGATCTCTTTGCTAGCCTTATTTCTCTGCAATCTGAGAAGAGATATTTCGGATCCCTTTGAAGACTCTAGGGTCAAGGAAATATCCTCGGATAACAAAGATAAAGAAGCTTTCTGAGAAACTTCTTTGTGTTCTGTGAAATCATCTCACAGAGTTACAGCTTTCCCCTCAAGAAGCCTTTCGCTAAGACAGTTCTTGTGGAATTGGCAAAGGGATATTTGGAAGCCCATAGAGGGCTATGGAGAAAAAGGAATTATCGTCAGATGAAATCTGGAAAGAAGCTTTCTGAGAAACTGCTTAGTGTTCTGTTAATTCATCTCACAGAGTTTCGTCTGTATTTCGTGGATCTCTTTGCTAACCTTATTTCTGTGG
>NW_020265090.1:0-2005 GCF_003255815.1 Theropithecus gelada | reverse complement strand
CCCTTGTCACATTCCCCTCTCCCTTCCTCTTCATTCAAGGAGTTCTGGCCGGGCGCGGTGGCTCAAGCCTGTAATCCCAGCACTTTGGGAGGCCGAGACGGGTGGATCATGAGGTCAGGAGATCGAGACCATCCTGGCTAACACGGTGAAACCCCGTCTCTACTAAAAAATACAAAAAAAACTAGCCGGGTGAGGTGGCAGGCGCCTGTAGTCCCAGCTACTCGGGAGGCTGAGGCAGGAGAATGGCATGGACCCGGGAGGCGGAGCTTGCAGTGAGCTGAGATCTGGCCACTGCACTCCAGCCTGGGAGACAGAGCGAGACTCCGTCTCAAAAAAAAAAAAAAAAAAAAAAAAAAAAGAAGAGGAGTTCCCCTGCACACATGCTCCTGTCTTTACCTGCTGCCATCCATGTAAGACATGACTTGCTCTTCCTTGCCTTTCACCGTGATTGTGAGGCTTCCCCAGCCATGTGGAACTGTAAGTCCAATTAAACCTCTTTCTTTTGTAAATTGCCCAGTCTTGGGTACGTCTTTATCAGCAGTGTGAAAACAGACTAACACAAGGTGTCAGCCACCCGAGTAGGCCCATTCTCCAAGCTTTCTAAAATGGAAATCTGATCATGTGACTCACATGCTTAAAACTGCCTCTGCCCAATCCTCACCCTCAGGCATCAGCATCCCTTCACTGACCCCCTTCCACACTCCAAGTTGCATAAACAAACCAATCACCACATTTAGTTTCCCCAGCATGCCAGGTTCTACCCCGCCCCTGGGTCCTCCCCAGCCTGATAGCTCTGCCCAGACACACTCCCCTCTCAGCATGGCTAGGTGGGGAACATGCATCACCCACATCACCTTCTCTAGAAAGCCTTCCTGATGAATCTCGCCCACACTGGGGTTAGGTTTGTCCCTGCTGGGTCCTCACACAGCACCCTCTGCTCAGCCCCGCTGTATCTCAGTTGTTTATTTGGACTACAGGTTCCTTAAGGGCCATGGGCCCGTCGTGTTACATCCCCAACTACCAGCACTGTCTCTGATGTCAATACACACTAAATAAAAATGCTTCCTGAAGCTAATCACTGACATGACACGTTTTTGGACATATAATTTGCTTGACTTCATCCTGCCTGTACCTCCTTGTTCCACTTAAGGCAATTTTATTTTTGTTTGGTTGATGCACAGTTGACAAAATATTTTGCAATTTTAATTTTTATGATTGTTAGTCAAGTGGTTGCTGGAACATAAGGCTCCCGAGGCCAGGCTCTGTGTCTGAGTCAACCTCCATCCCCACAGAGGTGGTGTCTGCTGGCACACAGCACTAGTCCTGTGGAGAGGTGCTGAAAATGAGTCAGCAGGGCTTTGGGAAACCATCTCTAAGTCCTAGTTTGCTTGGGAAAAATGAAATAAACAGCATATGGGGCCAGGCGTTATGACTCATGCCTGTAATCCCAGCACTTTGGGAAGCTGAGGCAGGAGGATCACTTGAGGTCAGGAATTCGAGACCAGCCTGACCAAAATGGCAAAACCTCATCTCTACTAAAAATGCAAAAATTAGCTGGGCATGGTGACACATGCCTGTAGTCCCAGCTACTTGGGAGGCTGAGGCAAGAAAATCGCTTGAACCCAGCAGGCAATGGTTGCAGAGAGCCAAGATCACGCCACTGCACTCCAGCCGGGATGACAGAGATTCTTTTTTTTTTTTTTTTTTGAGACTGAGTCTGGCTCTGTCGCCCAGGCTGGAGTGCAGTGGCCGGATCTCAGCTCACTGCAAGCTCCGCCTCCCGGGTTTACGCCATTCTCCTGCCTCAGCCTCCGGAGTAGCTGGGACCACAGGCACCCGCCACCTCGCCCGGCTAGTTTTTTGTATTTTTTAGTAGAGACGGGGTTTCACCGTGTTCGCCAGGATGGTCTCGATCTCCTGACCTCGTGATCCGCCCGTCTCGGCCTCCCAAAGTGGTGGGATTACAGGCTTGAGCCACCGCGCCCGGCGAGATTCTGTCTCTTAA
>NW_020265089.1:0-2005 GCF_003255815.1 Theropithecus gelada | reverse complement strand
TCCAGCCTGGGCAACAGAGTGGGACTCTATCTCAAAAAAAAAAAAAATTACAGTTTATAAAGTAAAAAGTTAGTGTAATTTTTTTTACCAGGAGTGTGTGTGTGTGAGTTTGAGTGTGTGTGTGTGAGGGTGTGTGTGTGAGTGTGAGTGTGTGAGTTTGTGTGTCAGTGTGTGTGACGGGTGTGTGTGTGAGTGTGAGTTTGTGTGAGTGTGTGTGTTTGAGTATAAGTGTGTGAGTGTGTGAGTGTGTGTGTGAGTGTGTGTGAGCATGTGTCAGTGTGTGTGTGTGTGAGACTGTGTGTGTGTCTGAGTGAGTGTATGTGTGTGAGTGTGTAGTGTGAGTGTGAGTGTGAGTGTAAATGTGTGAGTGTGTGTGAGTGTGAGTATGTGTCTGAGTGTGAAAGTGTGTGAGTGTGTGAGTGTGAGTGACAGTGTGTGAGTGTGTGAGTGTGAGTGTGTGTGTGAGTGTCTGAGTGTGAGTGTGAGAGTGAGTGAAAGTGTGTGAGTGTGAGTTTGTGAGAGTGTGAGTGTGAGTGTGAGTGTCTGAGAGTGTGTGTGTGTGAGAGTGTGTCAGCATGAGTTTGTGTGTGTGTGTGAGTGTGTGTGAGTGTGTCAGTGTGTGAGTGTGTTTGTGTGTGTCTGTGTCTGAGTGTGTGTGAGTGTGTGTAAGTGAGTGTGTGTGAGTCTGTTAGTGAGTGTATGAGTGTCTGTGTGTGTGTATCTTAGTGTGTGAGTGTGTGTGAGAGTGAGTGTGTGTCTGAATGTGAGTGTGTGTGAGTGTGAGTGTGCGAGTGTGAGTCTGAGTGTATTTGTGTGTGTGAGTGTATGTGAGTGTGTCAGTGTGTCAGTGTGAGTGTGAGTGTGTGAGCGTGTGAGTGTGTGTGTCAGAGTGTGTGTGTGCGCGAGTGTGTGTCAGAATGTGTGTGAGCGTGTGTGTGTCAGTGTGTGTGTGAGTGTACGTGTCAGTATGAGTGTGAGTATGAGCGTGTCAGAGTGAGTGTGAGTGTGTGAGTGTGTCTGTGAGTGTGAGTGTGTGGGTGTGAGTGTGAGTGTGTAAGTGAGTGAGTGTGAGTGTGTGTGAGTGTGTGTGAGAGTGTGTGTTTGTGTGTAATTGAGTGTGAGTGTGAGTCTGTGAATGTATGAGTCTGAGAGTGTGTGTGTGTCTGTGTGTGAGTGAATGTGTGTGAGTGTGTGTCTGTGTATGTGTGTGTGAGTGTGTGTATGAGTGTGAGTGAGAGTCTGTGAGTGTATGTGTGTGTGAGTGTGTGTGACTGCATGTGAGCGTGTGTGAGTGTATGTGAGTGTGAGAGTCTGTGAGTGAGTGTATGTGTGTGTGAATGTGAGTGTGTCAGCATGTGTAAAAGTGTGTGTGAGTGTAGAATGTGCATCAGTATGTGTGTATGAGTGTGAGTGTGAATGTGTCAGTATGTGTGTATGTGAGTGTGTGTGAGTGTGAATGTGAGTGTGTCAGTATGTATGTGTGTGAATGTGAGTGTGTCAGTATGTGAGTGTGTATGTGAGAGTGTGTCTGAGTGTGTGTGTGTCTGAGTGTGTGTGTGAGTTTGAGTGTCAGTGTGTGTGTGTGTGTGTGTGAGAGTGTGAGTTTCTGTGAGTGTATGTGTGTGTGTGAATGTGTGAGTGTGTGAGTGTGAGTGTGTGTGTGAATGTGTGAGTGTGTAAGTGTATGTGTGAGTGTGTGTGAGTGAGTGTGTGTGTGAGTGTGTCAGTGTGTGTGAGTTTGAGTGTGTGTCTACTAAAAACACAAAAATTAGCTGGGCTTGGTGGCACCTATGATCTCAGCTACTCAGGAGGCTGACGCAGGAGAATCACTTGAACCCAGGAGGTGGAGGTTGTAGTGAGCCGAGATTGCACCACTGCACTCCAGCCTGGGTGACACAACAAGACTCCATTTCAAAAAGACGAACATATTGCAAACCTATGGGTTACCCATAGCTGGAGGCTGGGAGTGGAGGGATGACGAGGTCAAAAATAATATAGAAAATAA
>NW_020265088.1:0-2005 GCF_003255815.1 Theropithecus gelada | reverse complement strand
TCTGCCTAATCCTTCATTAAAAAAAAATCTTCCTGTGACTTCTGAAAGTATTCTGGTTTTATCTTTTGTATTTGAATATATAATAAGATGATTATTGTTCATGGAATAGAGAAGAATGCAATACATTTTCCCAAGTAGATGCCAGCCTGGTTTGCCTCATATTTTAAAGTGCATGTGATTTCTTTTTCTATTCTATAGTGCCTACTCTATCATTCCTCAACTTTCCATATAGATGCTGGGTCATTAAGACTTTTTTTTCCTTTGGTCTGCTTGCTCATCTCTCTGCTAACACTGTGCTGTCCTGAATATTTTTGTTTGAAAATCTTAGAAGTATGTTAGACAAGCCATCACTCTTTTTTTAGATGACTAAAAATAATTAGACATTGGTCATTTTTACTACATATGAAAGAGTAGATTTTCTTGCCTAAAACCACCTGATTTGGGAATTTATGTGGTTTCATAGGAATAGCATCTGGAAGTGGTGACATTAATGTCATTTAAAAAAGCATGTGTCCTATTTCCTCTTATTCCTTTCTGCCTTGATATTGTGCAATAGAAATTTGAAAAATTGGAATGGGTTCACTTCCACAGTTAACAAGTGACAGCACATGTAAAATATTGTCTACCAGGGAAATTCATTGAACACTCAGTGTTCAGACTGTGTTTTTGTGTCTGGTTCCCTAAGCACCACTGCAGTGACACAAAATAATAGACTTTCAGCAGAAGAAGTTTTGGGAAATATACTGCATAAGCCATTTAGATGCAGTGAGTCATTCTTATTACTTGGGTTGGTGGAATCCCTTTCAAAATGTAAGTTCCTAATACAAACAAAGATTGAACTTTGCGAGCAGGTATTTTTAAGAATAAGTAGTCTCAGGACTGATAATATATATATATATATATTTTCTTTTTTGAAACGGAGTCTCACGTTGTCGCCCAGGCTGGAGTGCAGTGGCGCGATCTCAGCTCACTGCAAGCTCCGCCTCCCGGGTTCACGCCATTCTCCTGCCTCAGCCTCCTGAGTAGCTGGGACTACAGGCGCCCGCCACCGCGCCCGGCTAATTTTTTGTATTTTTAGTAGAGACGGGGTTTCACTGTGGTCTCGATCTCCTGACCTTGTGATCCGCCCGCCTCGGCCTCCCGAAGTGCTGGGACTACAGGCGTGAGCCACCGCGCCCGGCCAGGACTGATAATGTTAACTCACTTATGCACATCAGGTAGGACTTTAGTATGACAGATACTAGAAATGTACAAAGTGAAGTTAAAAGGTAACTCCTAGCAGCATATCGTAATCTCACTCCCTGGATTCTCTAATGAGATGGGTGTTTCTACTTTGCTGTTGCCTTTTTGAATAGTTCAATTCTAGCATTAGTACTGCTGTGTGGGAGGGAGTATGTGTGAACAGAGTAAGAGTTGTGACAATCAAGTCATAGAATAAATGCTTGGAAATTTTAGAATCATGTAAACAGCTTATGAATTGAGTATACATTCCCAGTGCTCTCAGTCTCACTCATCCTTCTATCCACATGTGTGGAATGTTTTAGGACTCCATGGCTTTTGAGGATGTGGCTGTGAACTTTACCCAGCAGGAATGGGCTTTGCTAGATTCTTCTCAGAAGAATCTCTCCAGAGAAGTGATGCAGGAAACCTGCAGGAACCTGGCTTCTGTAGCTAAGAATGACAACACATTTCACTTAATTACAGAACAATTTCCCTATCATCAGTGCTATTTGTGATTTGGAATGGGGCAAGGGAATGATTTGGTGAATAAATCAGGCATGGGCACTGTGTACAATGAACATGAAATCTAGTAATGTTTCTATAGTTTGAAATAATTCACGATAATTTTGTGCATCTGCATTTTAGGAAAAAACGGAAAGACCAGAATATTGAAGATCACTTCAAAAAACGGGAAAGATACAAGATAATTTGCACCGAGAAGAGGAAATAAAGTCCTTTGAAGGAATCTTAGCATGTCATGAATTTAAAAACAAGCAATCAAAGC
>NW_020265087.1:0-2005 GCF_003255815.1 Theropithecus gelada | reverse complement strand
TCATGAAGCAGTTTCTCAGAAAGCTTCTTTCTAGTTATTGTCTGAGGATATTGCCTTTGTCACCCTAAGCTTCAATGCATTCCAAAGTATCCCATTGCAAATTCCAAGAAAACAGTGTAAGCAAACTGTTCAATGAAAAGAACAGTGTAACTCTGTGAGATGAATTCACACATCACAAAGTAGTTTCACAGAAAGCTTCTTTCTAGTTTTTATCTGAGGATATTCCATTTTTCACTATAGGCCTCAATGTGCTCCCAAATATTCCTTTGCAGATTCCATGAAAAGTGTAATAAAACTGCTCCATGAAAATAAAGGTGTAACTCAGTGAGATGAATTCACACATCACAAAAACTTTCTGAGAAAGCTTCTTCCTAGTTTTTATCTGAGGGTATTTAATTTTCAAACTAGACTTCAATGCAATGTCAAATACAACTTTTCAGATTCCCCAAAAACAGTGTTACTAAACTGATCCATTAAATGAATCATTTAACTCTGTGAGATGAATTCACACATCACAAAGCAGTTTCTCAGAAAGCTTCTTTCTAGTTTTTATCTGAGGATATTTTCTCTTTCAATATAGGCTTCAATGTTATTCAAAGTATCCCTTTTCAGATTCCCCAAAAAGAGTGCTACCAAACTGCTCTGTGGAAAGAGTGGTGTAACACTGTGAGTTGAATTCACACATGCAAAGCTGTTTTTCCGGTAGATTTTTTCCAGTTTTTAACTGACCATATTTCCTTTTCACCATATTCCTCAATGTGCTCTGGAATATCCCACTGCAGATCCCACGAAAAACATGTTAGCAAACTTCTCAATGAAAAGAATCGTGTAAGTCTGTAAGATGAATTCACACATCACAAAGCAGTTTCACAGAAAGCTTAATTTTGTTTTTTATCTGAGAATATTTCCTTTATCACCATAGGCTTCAATACTCTCCAAAACATCCTATTGCAGATTCCACGAAAACAGTGTTATCAAACTGCTCAATTAAACAATTGGTGTAACTCTGTGTGATGAATTCACAAATCATGGTTCATTTTCTCAGAAAGATTCTTTCTAGTTTTTATCTGAGGATATTTCCTTTTTCAGTATCAGCCTCAATGTGCTCCCAAATATCCTTTTGCAGATTCCATGAAACCAGTGTTATCAAACTCCTCCAGGAAAAGAAAGGTATAACACCATGAGGTGAATTCACACATCACAAAGAACTTTCTTAGAAAGCTTCCTTCTAGTTTTTATCTGAGGATATTTTCTTTGTCATGATAGGCTTCAATTCGATCCAATATATCCCTTCTCAGATTTCCCAAAAACAGTTCTACCAAACTGATCCATGAAAAGAATCATGTAACACTGTGAGATGAATTAACACAGCACAAAGCGGTTTCTCAGAAAGCTTCTTTCTAATTTGTATATATGAGGATATTTCCTTTGTCACCATAAACTACAATGTGATCTGAACTATCCCTTTGCAGATTCCAAAAAGATAGTGTTAGCAAACTGCTCAATGAAAAGAAGAGTGTAACTCTGTGAGATGAATCCACACATCGCAAGCAGTCTCTCAGGAAACTTCTTTCTAGTATTCATCTGAGGATATTTCCTTTGTCATCATAGGTTTCAATGTGATCTAAAATATCCCTTCTCAGATTCCTGAAAAACAGTGCTACAAAACTGCTCTATAAAATGAATAGTGTAACTCTGTGAGATTAATTAACCCATCACAAAGCATTTTTATATGATGATGTTTCCTTTGTGTTTTTGAGGATATTTCCTCTAGTTTCTATATGAGGATATTTCCTTTGTCACCATAAGTTTGAATGCCCTCTGAAATATCCCAATGCAGATTGCAAGAAAACAGTATTAGAAAACTGCTGAAAGAAAAGAACAGTGTAACTCTGTGAGATGAATTCACACAGCACAAAGCAGTTTCTCAGAAAGCTTCTTTCTAGTTTTTTTTTTTAAATTTATTTATTATTATTATACTTTAAGTTGTAGGGTACATGTGCAT
>NW_020265086.1:0-2006 GCF_003255815.1 Theropithecus gelada | reverse complement strand
AAATGCAGATGTAACTCTGTGAGTAGAAGTCACACATCACAGAGCAGTTTCTCAGAAAGCTTCTTTCCAGATTTCATCTGAGGATATTTCCTTTTTCAGCATAGCCCTCTATGGGCTTCCAAATATCACTTGGCCAATTCCACAAGAACTGTCTTACCGAAAGGCTTCTTGAAAGGAAAGCTGTAACTCTTTGAGATGATTTCACAGAACACAAAGAAGTTTCTCAGAAAGCTTCATTCTCTTTGTTATTGGAGGATATTTCCTTTGGCCATATAGCGTTCAAAGGGATCCGAAATATTTGTTCTCAGATCCCACAGAAAGAAGGGTAGCAAAGATATCCACGAAATACAGGGGTAACTCTGTGAGATGATTTAACAGAAAACTAAGCAGTTTCTCAGAAAGCTTCTTTCCAGGTTTCATCTGAGGATATTTCCTTTTTCACCATAGGCCACTATGGGCTTCCAAATATCACTTTGCCAATTCCACAAGAACTTTCTTAGCGAAAGGCTTCTTGAGGGGAAAGCTGTAACTCTGTGAGATGATTTAACAGAACACAAAGAAGTTTCTCAGAAAGCTTCTTTCTCTTTGTTATCGGAGGATATTTCCTTTAGCCCTATAGTCTTCAAAGGGATCCGAAATATCTGTTCTCAGATTCCACAGAAAGAAGGCTAGCAAAGAGATCCACGAAATAGAGATGCAACTCTGTGAGATGAATTAACAGAACACTAAGCAGTTTCTCAGAAAGCTTCGTTCCAGATTTCATCTAAGGATATTTCCTTTTTCACTGTAGCCGTCTATGGGCTTCCAAATATCAATTTGCCAATTCCAAAAGAACTATCTTAGCGAAAGGCTTCTTGAGGGGAAAGCTGTAACTCTGTGTGATGATTTCACAGAACACAAAGAAGTTTCTCAGAAACCTTCTTTCTCTTTGTTTTCGGAGGATATTTCTTTTGGCCCTATATTCTTCAAAGGGATCCGAAATATCTGTTCTCACATTCCACAGAAAGAAGGCTAGGAAAGAGATCCACGAAATACAGATGTAACTCTGTGAGGAGAAGTAACACATCACAGAGCAGTTTCTCAGAAAGCTTCTTTCCAGATTTCATCTGAGGATATTTCCTTTTTCACCATAGCCCTCTATGGGCTTCCAAATATAACTTTGCCAATTCCACAAGAACTGTCTTAGCGAAAGGCTTCTTGAGGGGAAAGCTGTAACTCTGTGAGATGATTTAACAGAACACAAAGAAGTTTCTCAGAAAGCTTCATTCTCTTTGTTATCGGAGTATATTTCCTTTGGCTCCATAGCGTTCAAAGTGATCCGAAATATCTGTTCTCAGATTCCACAGAAATAAGGCTAGCAAAGACATCCACGAAATACAGATGTAACTCTGTGAGATGAATTAACAGAACACTAAGCAGTTTCTCAAAAAGGTTCTTTCCAGATTTCATCTGAGGACATTTCCTTTTTCACCATAGCCCTCTATGGGCTTCCAAATATCACTTTGCCAATTCCACAAGAACTGTCTTAGCGAAAGGCTTCTTGAGGGGAAAACTGTAACTCTGTGAGATGATTTCACAGAACACAAAGAAGTTTCTCAGAAAGTTTCTTTCTCTTTGTTATCGGAGGATATTTCCTTTGTCCCTATAGTCTTCAAAGGGATCCGAAATATCTCTTCTCAGATTCCACAGAAAGAAGGCTAGCAAAGAGATCCACAAAATACAGATGTAACTCTCTGAGATGAATTAACAGAACACTAAGCAGTTTCTCAGAAAGCTTCTTTCCAGATTTCATCTGAGGATATTTCCTTTTTCACCATAGCCCTCTATGGGCTTCCAAATATCAATTTGCCAATTCCACAAGAACTGTCTTAGCGAAAGGCTTCTTGAGGGGAAAGCTGTAACTCTGTGAGATGATTTCACATAACACAAAGAAGTTTCTCAGAAAGCTTCTTTACATTCGTTATCGGAGGATATTTCCTTTGGCCCTATAGTCTTCAAAGGGATCC
>NW_020265085.1:0-2006 GCF_003255815.1 Theropithecus gelada | reverse complement strand
TGAGAAACTTCTTTGTGTTCTGTGAAAACATCTCACAGAGTTACAGATTTCCCCTCAAGAAGCCTTTCGCTAAGACACTGCTTGTGGAATTGGCAAAGTGATATTTGGAAGCCCATAACGGCTATGGTAAAAAAGGAAATATCCTCAGATGAAATCTGGAAAGAAGCTTTCTGAGAAACTGCTTAGTGTTCTGTTAATTCATCTCACAGAGTTACATCTGTATTTCGTGGATTTCTTTGCTAGCCTTATTTCTGTGGAATCTGACAACAGATATTTCGGATCCCTTTCTTTGAAGACTATAGGGTCAAAGGAAATATCCTACGATAACAAAGAGAAAGAAGCTTTCTGAGAAACTTCTTTGTGTTCTGTGAAATCATCTCACAGAGTTACAGGTTTCCCCTCAAGAAGCCTTTCGCTAAAACAGTTCTTGTGGAATAGGCAAATTGAGATTTGGAAGCCCATAGAGGGCTACAGTGAAAAAGGAAATATCCTCAGATGAAATCTGGAAACAAGCTTTCTGAGAAACTGCTAAGTGTTCTGTTAATTCACCTCACAGAGTGACATCTGTATTTCGTGGATTACTTTACTAGCCTTCTTTCTGTGGAATCTGAGAAGAGATATTTCGGATCCCTTTCTTTGAAGACTATAGGGCCAAAGGAAATATCCTCCGATAACAAAGAGAAAGAAGCTTTCAGGGAAACTTCTTTTTGATCTGTGAAATCATCTCACAGAGTTACAGCTTTCCCCTCAGGAAGCCTTTCGCTAAGACAGTTCTTGTGGAATTGTCAAAGTGATATTTGGAAGCCCATAGAGGGCTATGGTGAAAAAGGAAATATCCTCTGATGAAATCTGGAAATAAGGTTTCAGAGAAACTGCTTAGTGTTCTGTTAATTCATCTCACAGAGTTACATCTGTATTTCGAGGATCTCTTTGCTAGCCTTCTTTCTGTGGAATCTCAGAACAGACATTTTGGATCCCTTTCTTTGAAGACTATAGGGCCAAAGGAAATATCCTCCGATAACAAAGAGAAAGAAGCTTTCTGAGAAACTTCTTTGTGTTCTGTGAAATCATCTCACAGAGTTACAGGTTTCCCCTCAAGAAGTCTTTTGCTAAGACAGTTCTTGTGGAATTGGCAAGTGACATTTGGAAGCCCATGGAGGGCTATGGTGAAAAAAGAAATATCCTCAGAGGAAATCCGGAAAGAAGCTTTCTGAGAAACTTTTTAGTATTCTGTTAATTCATCTCACAGAGTTACATCTGTATTTCGTGGATCTCCTTGCTAGCCTTATTTCTGTGGAATCTGAGACCAGATATTTCGGATCCCTTTGAAGACTATAGGGCCAAAGGAAATAACCTCCGATAACAAAGAGAAAGAAGCTTTCTGAGAAACTTCTTTGTGTTCTGTGAAATGACCTCACACAGTTACAGCTCTCCCCTCAAGAAATCTTTCGCTAAGACAATTCTTGTCGAATTGGCAAAGTGATATTTGGAAGCTCATAGTGGGCTATGGGTAAAAAGGAAATATCTTCAGATGAAATCAGGAAAGAAGCTTTCTGAGAAACTGCTTAGTGTTCTGTTAATTCATCTCACAGAGTTACATCTGTATTTCGTGGATCTCTTTGCTAGCCTTATTTCTGTGGAATCTGAGACCAGATATTTCGGATCCCTTTGAAGACTATAGGGCCAAAGGAAATATCCTCCGATAACAAAGAGAAAGAAGCTTTCTGAGAAACTTCTTTGTGTTCTGTGAAATGATCTCACAGAGTTACAGCTCTCCCCTCAAGAAGCCTTTCGCTAAGACAGTTCTTGAGGAATTGGCAAAGGGATATTTGGAAGCGCATAGAGGCCTACGGTGAAAAAGGAAATATCCTCAGATGAAATCTGGAAAGAAGCTTTGAGAAACTTCTTAGTGTTCTGTTAATTCATCTAACAGAGTTTCATCTGTTGTCCGTGGATCTCTTTGCTAGCCTTATTTCTGTGGTATCTGAGACCAGATATTTCGGATC
>NW_020265084.1:0-2007 GCF_003255815.1 Theropithecus gelada | reverse complement strand
AAATGAAGGCAGAAATAAAGATGTTCTTTGAAACCAATGAGAACAAACATACAACATATCAGAATCTCTGGGACACATTTAAAGCAGTGTGTAGAGGGAAATTTATAGCACTAAATGCCCACAAGAGAAAGCAGGAAAGATCTAAAATTGACACTCTAACATCACAATTAAAAGAACTAGAGAAGCAAGAGCAAACACATTCAAAAGCTATCAGAAGGCAAGAAATAACTAAGATCAGAGCAGAACTGAAGGAGATAGAGACACAAAAAAACCCTCCAAAAAATCAATGAATCCAGGAGTTGGTTTTTTGAAAAGATCAACAAAATTGATAGACCGCTAGCAAGACTAATAAAGAAGAAAAGAGAGAATAATCAAATAGACACAATAAAAAATGATAAAGGGGATATCACCACCGACCCCACAGAAATACAAACTACCATCAGAGAATACTATAAACACCTCTACGCAAATAAACTAGAAAATCTAGGAGAAATGGATAATTTCCTGGACACTTACACTCTTCCAAGACTAAACCAGGAAGAAGTTGAATCCCTGAATAGACCAATAGCAGGCTCTGAAATTGAGGCAATAATTAATAGCCTACCAACCAAAAAAAGTCCAGGACCAGATGGATTCACAGCTGAATTCTACCAGAGGTACAAGGAGGAGCTGGTACCATTCCTTCTGAAACTATTCCAATCAATAGAAAAAGAGGGAATCCTCCCTAACTCATTTTATGAGGCCAACATCATCCTGATACCAAAGCCTGGCAGAGACACAACAAAAAAAGAGAATTTTAGACCAATATCCCTGATGAACATCGATGCAAAAATCCTCAATAAAATACTGGCAAACCAGATTCAGCAGCACATGAAAAAGCTTATCCACCATGATCAAGTGGGCTTCATCCCTGGGATGCAAGGCTGGTTCAACATATGCAAATCAATAAACATAATCCAGCATATAAACAGAACCAAAGACAAGAACCACATGATTATCTCAATAGATGCAGAAAAGGCTTTTGACAAAATTCAACAGCCCTTCATGCTACAAACGCTCAATAAATTCGGTATTGGTGGAACGTACCTCAAAATAATAAGAGCTATTTATGACAAACCCATAGCCAATATCATACTGAATGGGCAAAAACTGGAAAAATTCCCTTTGAAAACTGGCACAAGACAGGGATGCCCTCTCTCACCACTCCTATTCAACATAGTGTTGGAAGTTCTGGCTAGGGCAATCAGGCAAGAGAAAGAAATCAAAGGTATACAGTTAGGAAAAGAAGAAGTCAAATTGTCCCTCTTTGCAGATGACATGATTGTCTATT
Organism: Theropithecus gelada; assembly: GCF_003255815.1. NCBI lineage: Eukaryota > Metazoa > Chordata > Mammalia > Primates > Cercopithecidae > Theropithecus > Theropithecus gelada. The sequence continues at coordinate 677 of NW_020265084.1, read as the reverse complement.
TAGAAAACCCCATTGTCTCAGCCCAAAATCTCCTTAAGCTGATAAGCAACTTCAGCAAAGTCTCAGGATAGAAAATTAATGTGCAAAAATCACAAGCATTCTTATACACCAGTAACAGACAAACAGAGAGCCAAGTCATGAATGAACTTCCATTCACAATCGCTTCAAAGAGAATAAAATACCTAGGAATCCAACTTACAAGGGATGTAAAGGACCTCTTCAAGGAGAACTACAAACCACTGCTGAGTGAAATAAAAGAGGACACAAACAAATGGAAGAACATTCCATGCTCATGGATAGGAAGAATGAATATCGTGAAAATGGCCATACTGCCCAAGGTAATTTATAGATTCAATGCCATCCCCATCAAGCTACCAATGACTTTCTTCACAGAATTGGAAAAAACTGCTTTAAAGTTCATATGGAACCAAAAAAGAGCCCGCATCTCCAAGACAATCCTAAGTCAAAAGAACAAAGCTGGAGGCATCACGCTACCCGACTTCAAACTATACTACAAGGCTACAGTCACCAAAACAGCATGGTACTGGTACCAAAACAGAGATATAGACCAATGGAACAGAACAGAGTTCTCAGAAATACTACCACACATCTACTGCCATCTGATCTTTGACAAGCCTCAGAAAAACAAGAAATGGGGAAAGCATTCCCTATTTAAT
>NW_020265083.1:0-8285 GCF_003255815.1 Theropithecus gelada | reverse complement strand
AAAAGTCAGGAAACAACAGGTGCTGGAGAGGATGTGGAGAAATAGGAACACTTTTACACTGTTGGTGGGATTGTAAACTAGTTCAACCATTATGGAAAACAGTATGGCGATTCCTCAAGGATCTAGAACTAGATCTACCATATGACCCAGCCATCCCATTACTGGGGATATACCCAAAGGATTATAAATTATGCTGCTATAAAGACACATGCACACGTATGTTTATTGTGGCACTATTCACAATAGCAAAGACTTGGAATCAACCCAAATGTCCATCAGTGACAGATTGGATTAAGAAAATGTGGCACATATACACCATGGAATACTATGCAGCCATAAAAAAGGATGAGTTTGCGTCCTTTGTAGGGACATGGATGCAGCTGGAAACCATCATTCTTAGCAAAGTATCACAAGAACAGAAAACCAAACACCGCATGTTCTCACTCATAGGTGGGAACTGAACAATGAGATCACTTGGACTCAGGAAGGGGAACATCACACACCGGGGCCTATCATGGGGAGGGGGGAGGGGGGAGGGATTGCATTGGGAGTTATACCTGATGTAAATGACGAGTTGATGGGTGCAGTAGACCAACATGGCACAAGTATACATATGTAACAAACCTGCACGTTATGCACATGTACCCTACAACTTCAAGTATAATAATAATAAATAAATTAAAAAAAAAAAAAAAAGCTGATCAAAAAATATTTATTCCTATGTTTGAAGATTCTTTATATTCTATCTTTCCTATCTTTGAGATTCTTTATATTGAGGAGAGAAAAGAAAAATAAATGAAGAAAGCTTGTAATTGAATGAACTAGTTCGCAGTGTTTTGCATCTAACAGCCAAAGGCATAAATAATAAATCATCAAAAGATGATTCACAATTTTATCATTGTTATTGATCGCATAGAACTAAAAGAAATATAATACATATTTTTCTTCCAGGCCTGGCTGACAAATATGATTGTATAATTTTTAAAATTATTATTATACTTTAAGTTCTAGGGTACATGTGCACAATGTGCAGGTTTGTTACATATATACACATGTGCCATGTTGCTATGCTACACCCATTAACTCGTCATTTACATTAGGTATATCTCCTAATGTTATCCCTCCCCATTACCGCTCCCCACAATAGACCCCAGTGTGTGATGTTCCCCTTTAGTTTAATTAGATCCCATTTGTCAGTTTTGGCTTTTGTTGTCATTGCTTTTGGTGTTTTTGACATGAAGTCCTTGCCCATGCCTCTGTCCTGAATGGTATTACCTAGGTTTTCTTCTAGGGTTTTTATGGTTTTAAGTCTAACATTTAAGTCCATCTTGAATTAACTTTTGTATAAGGAGTAAGGAAAGGATCCAGTTTCAGCTTTCTACTTATGGCAAGCCAATTTTCCCAGCACCATTTACTGAATAGGGAATCCTTTCTCCATTTCTTGTTTTTGTCAGGTTTGGCAAAGATCAGATGGCTGTAGATGTGTGGTATTATTTCTGAGGGCTCTGTTCTATTCCATTGGTCTATATCTCTGTTTTGGTACCAGTACTATCCTGTTTTGCTTACTGTAGCCTTGTAGTAGTTTGAAGTCAGGTAGCGTGATGCCTCCAGCTTTGTTCTTTTGACTTAGGATTGTCTTGGCAATGCGGGTTCTTTTCTGTTTCCATAGGAACTTTAGAGCAGTTTTTTCCAATTCTGTGAAGAAAGTCATTGGTAGCTTAATGGGGATGGCATTGAATCTATAAATTACCTTGGGCAGTATGGCCATTTTCATGATATTGATTCTTCCTATCCATGAGCATGGTATTTTCTTCCATTTGTTTGTGTCCTATTTTATTTCACTGAGCAGTGGTTTGTAGTTCTCCTTGAAGAGGTCCTTCACATCCCTTGCAAGTTGGGTTCCTAGGTTTTTTATTCTCTTTGAAGCTATTGTGAATGGGAATTCATTCATGATATGGCTCTCTGCTTGTGTGTTACTGGTGTAAAAGAGTGCTTGTGATTTTTGCACATTGATTTTGTATCCTGAGACTTTGCTGTAGTTTATGAGCTTAAGGAGATTTTGGTCTGAGACAATGGGGTTTTCTAAATATACAATCATGTCATCTGCAAACAGGGACAATTTGACTTCTTTTCCTAACTGAATACCCTTTATTTCTTTCTCTTGCCTGATTGCCCTAGCCAGAACTTCCAACACTATGTTGAATAGGAGTGGTGAGAGAGGGCATCCTTGTCTTGTGCCAGTTTTCAAAGGGAATGCTTCCAGTTTTTGCCCATTCAGTATGATATTGGCTGTGGGTTTGTCATAAATAGCTCTTATGATTTTGAGATACGTTCTATCAATACCGAATTTATTGAGCGTTGTTAGCATGAAGGGCTGTTGAATTTTGTCAAAGGCCTTTTCTGCATCTATGGAGATAATCATGTGGTTTTTGTCTTTGGTTCTGTTTATATGCTGGATTACATTTACAGATCTGCATATGTTGAACCAGCCTTGCATCCCAGGGATGAAGCCCACTTGATCGTGGTGGATAAGATTTCTGATGTGCTGCTGGATTCGGTTTGCCAGTATTTTATTGAGGATTTTTGCATTAATGTTCATCAGGGATATTGGTCTAAAATTCTTTTTTTGTTGTGTCTCTGCCAGGCTTTGGTATCAGGATGATGTTGGCCTCATAAAATGAGTTAGGGAGGATTCCCTCTTTTTCTATTGATTGGAATAGTTTCAGAAGGAATATTAGGAGCTGGTACCATTTCTTCTGAAACTATTTCCAACAATAAAAAAAGAGGGACTCCTCCCTAACTCATTTTATGAGGTCAGCATCATCCTGATTCCAAACTTGGCAGAGACACAACAACAAGAACAAAAATTCAGACCATTTTCACAATATTGATTCTTCCTATCCATGAGCATGGTATGTTCTTCCATTTGTTTGTGTCCTCTTTTATTTCACTGAGCAGTGATTTGTATTTCTCCTTGTAGAGGTCCTTTACATCCCTTGTAAGTTGGATTTCTAGGTATTTTATTGTCTTTGAAGCTATTGTGAATGGGAGTTCATTCATGATTTGGCTCTCTGTATGTCTGTTACTGGTGTATAAGAATGCTTGTTGTTTTTGCACATTGATTTTGTATCCTGAGACTTTGCTGAAATTGTTTATCAGCTTAAGGAGATTTTGAGCTGAGACAATGGGGTTTTGTAAATATACAATCATGTAATCTGCAAATCAATATTGCGAAAATGGCCATGCTACCCAAGGTAATTTATAGATTAAATGCCATCCCCATTAAGCTACCAATGACTTTCTTCACAGAATTGGAAAAATGTGCTTTAAAGTTCATATGGAACCAAAAAAAGACCTCGCATTGCCAAGACAATCCTAAGCCAAAAGAACAAAGCTGGACGCATCACACTACCTGACTTCAAACTAAACTTCAAGGCTACAGTAACCAAAACAGCATGGTACTGGTACCAAAACAGAGATATAGACCAATGGAACAGAACAGAGCCCTCAGAAATAATACCACATATCTGCAGCCATCTGATCTTTGACAAACCTGACAAAAACAAGAAATGGGGAAAGGATTCCCTATTTAGTAAATGGTGCTGGGAAAATTGACTAGCCTAAAGTACAAAGCTGCAACTGGATCCTTTCCTTACTCCTTATACGAAAATTAATTCAAGATGGATTAGAGACTTAAATGTTAGACCTAAAACCATAAAAACCCTAGAAGAAAACCTAGGTAATACCATTCAGGACATAGGCATGGGCAAGGACTTCATGTCTAAAACACCCATAGCAGCAGCAACAAAAGCCAAAATTGACAAATGGGATCTAATTAAACTATAGAGCTTCTGCACAGCAAAAGAAACTACCATCAGAGTGAACAGGCGACCTACAAAATGGGAGACAATTTTTGCAATCTACTCATCTGACAAAGGGCTAATATCCAGAACCTATAAAGAACTCAATCAAATTTACAAGAAAAAAACAAACAACCCCATCAAAAAGTGGGCAAAGTATATGAACAGTTACTTCTCAAAAGAAGACATTCATACAGCCAACAGACACATTAAAAAATGCTTATCATCAGTCGCCATTAGAGAAATGCAAGTCCAAACCACAATGAGATACCATCTCACACTAGTTGGAGTGGCAATCATTCAAAAATCAGGAACCAACAGGTGCTGGAGAGGATGTGGAGAAATAGGAACAGTTTTACACTGTTGGTGGGACTGTAAACTAGTCCAATCATTGTGGAACACAGTGTGGCAATTCCGCAAGGATCTAGAACTAGAAATAGCATTTGACCCTGCCATCCCACTACTGGGGATATACCCAAAGGATTATAAGTCATGCTGCTATAAAGACACATGCACACGTATGTTTATTGTGGCACTATTCACAATAGCAAAGAATTGGAATCAACCCAAATATCCATCAGTGACAGACTGGATTAAGAAAATGTGGCACATATACACCATGGAATACTATGCAGCCATAAAAAAGGATGAGTTCGTGTGCTTTGTACAGACATGGATGCTGCTGGAAACCATCAATCTCAGCAAACAATCGCAAGAACAGAAAACCAAATACTGCATGTTCTCACTCATAGGTGGGAACTGAACAATGAGATCACTTGGACTCTAGAAATGGATCATCGAACATCGGGTCCTATTATGGGGAGGGTGTGGAGGGATAGCATTAGGAGATATACCTAATGTAAATGACGAGTTAATGGGTGCAGCACACCAACATGGCACATGTATACATATGTAACAATCCTGCACGTTGTGCACATGTACCCTAGAACTTAAAGTATAATAATAATAAAAAAACTTCAGACCAATATCCCTGATGAACATCAATGTGGAAATCCTCAGTACAACACTGGAAAACCAAATCGAGCAGCACAACATGAACAAGTGCACTTACCACGAACAAGTAGGCTTCATCCTTGGGATGCAACACTGGTTCAACATACGCAAATCAATAAATGTAATCCATCACATAAACGGTACCAAGGACAGAAACCAAACTTGAAACATCAAACGGAATCAGGAAATTCTTCATGAAGGAGCATTTTGTGATCTGGTTTGGTCAGATCCTGAAGATATGGATACTTGAGCTATCAGCTCCGAAGACCGTGTTGGCTTTTTGGAGCAAAGGTCACAAATGAGTCTGGTCATATCAACAATTTAAAACTCATCTCCAGAGCACATCTACTCGTTCATGAAGGCTATAATTTTGTGTTTGATGAGAAGCTGGTGACAGTATGCTCTGCTCCTAATTACTGCTATCATTGTGGAAGTATTGGTTCGATCATGGTCTTCAAAGGTGTAAATACAAGAGAACCAATGTTATTCCGGGCAGTTCCAGATTGAGAATGTGTTATTCCTCCTAGAATGACCAATGCTGTATTTCCTTTGAGGCCTTTGCCCATCCTGCTGACCCATTTTTCTGCCCTCTTCTTACTCCAGCTTTCTTGTATTACTCTCTACAATATATTTTTTATTGAGCACTTTGCTGCTGAAATGCTGCCTCTTGCCTTTTTTATATTTTAAATTATCTAAATTTATTGTTTGTTGTAGTGTCTATAGCAAAGTTTTTCTATCAATTTTCCCCCCATCCCATCCCCACACTGGACTCATTTGAGAAGACTTGAGAAATGTTAATATTCACACTGCTACATGTAGCTCTTGCTTATTTACTGGTCTGGGAACAGGATATGTTTCTTTTTTTTAAAAAAAAAGCCAAGAATAGACCAATAGCAGGCTCTGAAAATGAGGCAATAATTAATAGCCAACCAACCCAAAAAAGTCCAGGACCAGATGGATTCACAGCTGAATTCTACCAGAGGTATAAGGAGGAGCTGGTACCATTCCTTCTGAAACTATTCCAATCAATAGAAAAAGAGTGAATCCTCCCTAACTCATTTTATGAGGCCAACAACATTCTGATACCAAAGCCTGGCAGAGACACAACAAAGAAAGAGAATTTTAGACTAATATCCCTGATGAACATTGATGCAAAAATCCTCAATAAAATACTGGCAAATCGGATTCAGCAGCTCATCAAAAAGCTTATCCACCATGATCAAGTGGACTTCATTCCTGGGATGCAAGGCTGGTTCAACATTTGGAAATCAACAAACGTAATCCAGCATATAAACAAAACCAAAGACAAAAACCACATGATTATCTCCATAGATGCAGAAAAGGCCTTTGACAAAATTCAACAGCCCTTCATGCTAAAAACTCTCAATAAATTCGGTATTGATAGAACGTATCTCAAAATCATAAGAGCTATTTATGACAAACCCACAGCCAATATCATATTGAATGGGCAAAAACCAGAAGCATTCCCTTTGAAAACTGGCACAAGACAGGGATGCCCTCTCTCACCACTCCTAGTCAACATAGTGTTGGAAGTTCTGGCTAGGGCAATCAGGCAAAAGAAAGAAATCAAGGGTATTCAGTTAGGAAAAGAAGAAGTCAAATTGTCCCTGTTTGCAGATGACATGATTGTATATTTAGAAAACCCCATTGTCTCAGCCCAAAATCTCCTTAAGCTGATAAGCAACTTCAGCAAAGTCTCAGGATACAAAATTAATGTGCAAAAATCACAAGCATTCGTATACACCAGTAACAGACAAACAGAGAGCCAAATCAGGAATGAACTTCCATTCACAATTGCTTCAAAGAGAATAAAATACCTAGGAATCCAACTTGTAAGGGATGTAAAGGACTTCTTCAAGGAGAACTACAAACCACTGCTCAGTGAAATAAAAGAGGACACAAACAAATGGAAGAAAATACCATGCTCATGGATAGGAAGAATCAATATCGTGAAAATGGCCATACTGCCCAAGGTAATTTATAGACTCAATGCCATCCCCATTAAGCTACCAATGACTTTCTTCACAGAATTGGGAAAAACTGCTTTAAAGTTCATATGGAACCAAAAAAGAGCCCGCATTGCCAAGACAATCCTAAGTCAAAAGAACAAAGCTGGAGGCATCACGCTACCGGACTTCAAACTATACTACAAGGCTACAGTAACGAAAACAGCATGGTACTGGTACCAAAATGGAGATATAGACCAATGGAATAGAACAGAGTCCTCAGAAATAATACCACACATCTACAGCCATCCGATCTTTGACAAACCTGAGAAAAACAAGAAATGGGGAAAGGATTCCCTATTTAACAAATGGTGCTGGGAAAATTGGCTAGCCATAAGTAGAAAGCTGAAACTGGATCCTTTCCTTACTCCTTATACGAAAATTAATTCAAGATGGATTAGAGACTTAAATGTTAGACCTAATACCATAAAAACCCTAGAAGAAAACCTAGGTAATACCATTCAGGACATAGGCATGGGCAAGGACTTCATGTCTAAAACACCAAAAGCAACGGCAGCAAAAGCCAAAATTGACAAATGGAATCTCATTAAACTAAAGAGCTTCTGCACAGCAAAAGAAACTACCATCAGAGTGAACAGGCAACCTACAGAATGGGAGAAAGTTTTTGCAATCTACTCATCTAACAAAGGGCTAATATCCAGAACCTACAAAGAACCCAAACAAATTTACAGGAAAAAAACAAACAATCACATCGAAAAGTGGGCAAAGGATATGAGCAGACATTTCTCAAAAGAAGACATTCATACAGCCAACAGACACATGAAAAAATGCTCATCATCACTGGCCATCAGAGAAATGCAAATCAAAACCACAATGAGATACCATCTCACACCAGTTAGAATGGCGATCATTCAAAAGTCAGGAAACAACAGGTGCTGGAGAGGATGTGGAGAAATAGGAACACTTTTACACTGTTGGTGGGATTGTAAACTAGTTCAACCATTATGGAAAACAGTATGGCGATTCCTCAAGGATCTAGAACTAGATGTACCATATGACCCAGCCATCCCATTACTGGGGATATACCCAAAGGATTATAAATTATGCTGCTATAAAGACACATGCACACGTATGTTTATTGCAGCACTATTCACAATAGCAAAGACTTGGAATCAACCCAAATGTCCATCAGTGACAGATTGGATTAAGAAAATGTGGCACATATACACCATGGAATACTATGCAGCCATAAAAAAGGATGAGTTTGCGTCCTTTGTAGGGACATGGATGCAGCTGGAAACCATCATTCTTAGCAAACTATCACAAGAACAGAAAACCAAACACCGCATGTTCTCACTCATAGGTGGGAACTGAACAATGTTCCCCTTCCTGAGTCCAAGTGATCTCATTGTTCAGTTCCCAC
>NW_020265082.1:0-2007 GCF_003255815.1 Theropithecus gelada | reverse complement strand
TTGATTTGCATTTCTCTGATGGCCAGTGATGATGAGCATTTTTTCATGTGTCTGTTGGCTGTATGCATGTCTTCTTTTGAGAAATGTCTGTTCATATCTTTTGCCCACTTTTTGATGGGGTTGTTTGTTTTTTTCTTGTAAATTTGTTTGAGTTCTTTGTAGGTTCTGGATATTAGCCCTTTGTCAGATGAGTAGATTGCAAAAATTTTCTCCCATTCTATAGGTTACCTGTTCACTCTGATGGTAGTTTCTTTTGCTGTGCAGAAGGTCTTTAGTTTAATTAGATCCCATTTGTCAATTGTGGCTTTTGTTGCCGTTGCTTTTGGTGTTTTAGACATGAAGTCCTTGCCCATGCCTATGTCCTGAATGGTATTACCTAGGTTTTATTCTAGGGTTTTTATGGTGTTAGGTCTAACATTTAAGTCTCTAATCCATCTTGAATTAATTTTCATTTAAGGAGTAAGGAAAGGATCCAGTTTCAGCTTTCTACTTACGGCTAGCCAATTTTCCCAGCACCATTTATTAAATAGGGAATCCTTTCCCCATTTCTTGTTTTTCTCAGGTTTGTCAAAGATCAGATGGTTGTAGATGTGTGGTATTATTTCTGAGAGCTCTGTTCAGTTCCATTGGTCTATATCTCTGTTTTGGTACCAGTACCATATGTTTTAGTTACTGTAGCCTTGTAGTATAGTTTGAAGTCAGGTAGCATGATGCCTCCAGCTTTGTGCTTTTGACTTAGGATTCACTTGGCAATGCGGGCTCTTTTTTGGTTCCATATGAACTTTAAAGTAGTTTTTTCCAATTCTGTGAAGAAACTCATTAGTAGCTTGATGGGCATGGCATTGAATCTATAAATTACCTTGGGCAGTATGGCCATTTTCACGATATTGATTCTTCCTATCCATGAGCATGATATGTTCTTCCATTTGTTTGTGTCCTCTTTTATTTCGCTGAGCAGTGGTTTGTAGTTCTCCTTGAAGAGGTCCTTTACATCCCTTGTAAGTTGGATTCCTAGGTATTTTATTCTCTTTGAAGCAATTGTGAATGGAAGTTCATTCCTGATTTGGCTCTCTGTTTGTCTGTTACTGGTGTATAAGAATGCTTGTGAGTTTTGCACATTAATTTTGTATCCGGAGACTTTGCTGAATTTTCTTATCAGCTTAAGGAGATTTTGGGCTGAGACAATGGGGTTTTCTAAATATACAATCATGTCATCTGCAAAGAGGGACAATTTGACTTCTTCTTTTCCTAACTGAATACCCTTGATTTCTTTCTCTTGCCTGATTGCCCTAGCCAGAATTTCCAACACTATGTTGAATAGGAGTGGTGAGAGAGGGCATCCCTGTCTTGTGCCAGTTTTCAAAGGGATTTTTTCCAGTTTTTGCCCATTCAGTATGATATTGGCTGTGGGTTTGTCATAAATAGCTCTTATGATTTTGAGATACATTCCATCAATACGGAATTTATTGAACGTTTTTAGCATGAAGGGCTGTTGAATTTTGTCAAAGGCCTTTTCTGCATCTATTGAGATAATCATGTGGTTTTTGTCTTTGGTTCTGTTTATATGCTGGTTTACGTTTATTGATGTGCGTATGTTGAATCAGCCTTGCATCCCAGGGATGAAGCCCATTTGATCATGGTGGATAAGCTTTTTGATGTGCTGCTGGATCCTGTTTGCCAGTATTTTATTGAGGATTTTTGCATTGGTGTTCATCAGGGATATTGGTCTAAAATTCTCTTTTTTTGTTGTGTCTCTGCCAGGCTATGGTATCAAGATGATGTTGGCCTCATAAAATGAGTTAGGGAGGATTCCCTCTTTTTCTATTGATTGGAATAGTTTTAGAAGGAATGGTACCAGCTCCTCCTTGTAACTCTGGTAGAATCCAGCTGTGAATCCATCCGGTCCTGGACTTTTTTTGGTTGGTAGGCTATTAATTATTGCCTCAATTTCAGAGCCTGCTATTGGTCTATTCAGGGATTCAACTTCTTCCTGGTTTAGTCTTGGGA
>NW_020265081.1:0-2007 GCF_003255815.1 Theropithecus gelada | reverse complement strand
TTTCCTTGCATTGTTTCTCCTTTTCAAATATTTACAGTAGTCCGTCCACATCATCTCTCATCTCTCAGCTCATTACAGAGCAGCAGGTTTCTTTGAGGTTAGTGGTGTTTCTCTGTGTTGCACCTTGGAGAACAGCCAGCATGAAACCTCTTACCACGATCATGCGCATTGTTTGTAGTCTCAATTAAAATCCTCTCCAGAGACTCTTGTGCTACTTATTATAGCAGAACTTTGGTTGCGCTGAAATGTTCATTCAGCTAACGGTTTTAAGTTCATATCTGAGATGATGCTGTATAATTCATGAAGCATATGGGATCAGTAATGATTGATAATTCTGGCTGATGTCATTTAGAGGATATTTTTCACTTCAAATTAAAACTTCCTTCGCGATAGTCATTTTGGGATTCATTTAACTATGTGCTTTATTTCATAGCTCAAATTTTCATTAGTCATTTCATAACACAGGATTTTGAAAGCAGACTTGGCAAAATCTTTCTAACGAAATGTTTGCTTCTGACGTCCCAAGGAACAGCACTCAGAATTGCTGGTAACTGTGGTACATTTTAAGGCTGATGATAGAAGTCACTTGAACGGGAAGGGCTGCTTTGTGAGGCAGATGGGGTTTGAACCCCGACCCTCCTGATACACCAGCCCTGACCCTGGCCTTCTCTCCTCTCCACTGGGAGATGAGAAGGGTGCCAGCATCCACCTCACAGGCCATCCTGAGAACCTGGGACTAAGGGCTTGTGTTCCTCTTGCAGGTGGTGCAGATGTGGGAGCTTGACGATATACACACTGCAGGCTGCCAGTGTCGGGTTAATCCAGTTTTAGTCATAAAGGTGGGATTTGCTTTGCTCCCCTGCAGACCAGGTGCAGTGCTGCTGTTGTAGCAAGTGTGTGGATCCTCTTGGGTGGTCCTCAGGTGGACAAGGAGTCACCGATTCGGATTCCCAGTGTTAGATATGAGGGGACCAAGGACCTCATGTGTTCAGAGGGGAGGAGTAAAAAGCTTCCCTTGTAATTCCAGGACTGTCTATCCCAGGAATGCCAAACCACTGGCTTTCGCCTGATGCTGTCATAGGTGACACTGTATGGAAATGAGGACTCTTATTTCGCATACCTGAGCACTCAGTACCCGTCTCCCTCCAGGGCCGTGGCCAAGCCCTCCTGATTTTGCTGGGTTTCCAGCCTGGGGATCTGTAAGCCCAGTGACGTCTCCGATGTCGGCCCCCGCTCCCCGTAGGGACAGGAGATGGCTTCAGGAGGCTGGTGATGAATGCCTGAATGAAGTAGATTTGTGACTGCAGTTCTGTCTAAGGGCCTCCCCGGGTGTTGGATGTCAGTAAATGACACCTGTGTGTGGATCTCATGTGATGAGAGAAACAGTGGGGGAAACCAAAGCTTGTGGAGTCTGCAGGTTCTGGACTTGGGGTTGTGTGTACCTGTGTACTTGGTGAGGGGTGTGATGTCTGGAATGAGTGTGCAGGTGTGTCACGTTTGTGCGTGTGTGGTGAGTGTATTTAGCAGGTGTGGGTGGAGTGAGCATGTTCATGTGTGTCGTATGTATTTGAGGGTGTGTGTGGAGTGTGTACGCGCATCATATTTGGTGAGTGTATTTGAGGGTGTGTATGGAGTGCATACATGCGTTTGCGTGTATAGTATTGGGTGAAGCGGTGGCATGTGTGGAGTAAGCATGCACACGTGGGGTTTCTACGTGGTCCTCCCCTGAGCCTGCTCCTGGGCCCTGCTGTCCTGGCAGCTTTACAGTTTGGTGTGTCTTTGATTCCGGAAGATTCTGGAACCAAATTCTGAAGCTGTGATCACAAACTTGCAGCCCTGGAGGACGCTGTTCCATGGAGCCGGCACGAGGGTCTCTGTGCTGGCCTCACCCTGGGCTCTGTCCACAGAAGAACATGTCTGATGATTGAACTGTGTGAGTCTATGGCTCCCCAGCCTCAAGTCAGCCCTCAGTTCTGTCCCGCCTCTGTTTTTCTTGCTGAGGGGCTC
>NW_020265080.1:0-2007 GCF_003255815.1 Theropithecus gelada | reverse complement strand
TGATATTGGCTGTGGGTTTGTCATAAATAGCTCTTATGATTTTGAGAGACGTTCCATCAATACCGAATTTATTGAGCGTTTTTAGCATGAAGGGCTGTTGAATTTTGTCAAAGGCCTTTTCTGCATCTATTGAGATAATCATGTGGTTTTTGTCTTTGGTTCTGTTTATATGCTGGATTACGTTTATTGACTTGCGTATGTTGAACCAGCCTTGCATCCCAGGGATGAAGCCCACTTGATCATGTTGGATAAGCTTTTTCCTGTGCTGCTGGATCCAGTTTGCCAGTATTTTATTGAGGATTTTTGCATCGATGTTCATCAGGGATATTGGTCTAAAATTCTCTTTTTTTTGTTGTGTCTCTGCCAGGCTTTGGTATCAGGATGATGTTGGCTTCATAAAATGAGTTAGGGAGGATTCCCTCTTTTTCTATTGATTGGAATAGTTTCAGAAGGAATGGTACCAGCTCCTCCTTGTACCTCTGGTAGAATTCAGCTGTGAATCCATCTCGTCCTGGATTTTTTTTGGTTAGTAGGCTATTAATTATTGCCTCAATTTCAGAGCCTGCTATTGGTCTATTCAGGAATTCAGCTTCTTCCTGGTTTAGTCTTGGGAGAGTGTAAGTATCTAGGAAATTATCCATTTCTTCTAGATTTTCTAGTTTATTCACATAGAGGTGTTCATAGTATTCTCTGATGGTAGTTTGTATTTCTGTGGGGTCGGTGGTGATATCCCCTTTATCATTTCTTATTGTGTCTATTTGATTCTTCTCTCTTTTCTTCTTTATTAGTCTTGCTAGTGGTCTATCAATCTTGATCTTTTCAAAAAACCAACTCCTGGATTCATTGATATTTTGGAGGGTTTTTTGTGTCTCTATCTCCTTCAGTTCTGTTCTGATCTTAGTTATTTCTTGCCTTCTGCTACCTTTTGAATGTGTTTGCTCTTGCTTCTCTAGTTCTTTTAATTGTGATGTTAGAGTGTCAATTTTAGATCTTTCCAGCTTTCTCTTTTGTGCATTTAGTGCTATAAATTTCCCTCTACACACTGCTTTAAATGTGTCCCAGAGATTCTGGTGTGTTGTATCTTTGTTCTCATTGGTTTCAAAGAACATCTTTATTTCTGCCTTCATTTCATTATGTATCCATATATAGTCATTCAGGAGCAGATTATTCAGTTTCCATGTAGTTGAGCGGTTTTGATTGAGTTTCTTAGTTTTGAGTTCTAGTTTGATTGCACTGTGGTCTGAGAGAAAATTTGTTGTAATTTCTGTTCTTGTACATTTGCTGAGGAGTGCTTTACTTCCAACTATGTGGTCAATTTTGGAATAAGTGCAATGTGGTGCTGAGTAGAATGTATATTCTGTTGATTTCAGGTGGAGAGTTCTGTAGTTGTCTATTAGGTCTGCTTGCTGCAGAGATGAGTTCAATTCCTGGATATCCTTGTTAACTTTCTGTCTCGTTGATCTGTCTAATGTTGACAGTGGGGTGTTGAAGTCTCCCATTATTATTGTATGGGAGTCTAAGTTTCTTTGTAAGTCTCTAAGGACTTGCTTTATGAATCTGGGTGCTCCTGTATTGGGTGCATATATATTTAGGATAGTTAGTTCTTCCTGTTGAATTGATCCCTTTACCATTATGTAATGGCCTTCTTTGTCTCTTCTGATCTCTGTTGGTTTAAAGTCTGTTTTATCAGAGACTAGTATTGCAACCCCCGCTTTTTTTTGTTCTCCATTTGCTTGGTAGATCTTCCTCCATCCCTTTATTTTGAACCTATGTATGTCTCTGCTTGTGAGATGGGTCTCCTGAATACAGCAAACTGATGGATCTTGACTCTTTATCCAGTTTGCCAGTCTGTGTCTTTTCATTGGAGCATTTAGTTCATTTACATTTAAGATTAATATTGTTATGTGTGAACTTTATCCTGCCATTATGATATTAACTGGTTATTTTGCACATTAGTTGGTGCAGTTTCTTCCTAGCCTTGATGGTCTTTACATTTTGGCATGTTTT
>NW_020265079.1:0-2007 GCF_003255815.1 Theropithecus gelada | reverse complement strand
TGTGGAATTGGAAAGTGATATTTGGAAGCCCATAGAGGGCTATGGTGTACAAGTAAATATCCGCAGATGAAATCTGGAAAGAAGCTTTCTCAGAAACTGCTTAGTGTTCTGTTAATTCATCTCCCAGAGTTACGTCTCTGTTTCGTGTATCTCTTTGCTAGCCTTATTTCTGTGGAATCTGAGAATAGATATTTCGGATCCCTTTGAAGACTGTGGGGCCAAAGGAAATATCCTCCGATAACATAGAGAAAGAAGCTTCCTGAGAAACTTCTTTGTGTTCTGTGAAATCATCTCACCGCGTTACAGCTTTCCCCTCAAGAAGCCTTTCGCTAAGGCAGTTCTTGTGGAATTGGCAAAGTGATATTTGGAAGCCCATAGAGGGCTACGGTGAAAAAGGAAATATCCTCAGATGAAATCTGGAAAGAAGCTTTCTGAGAAATTGCTTAGTGTTCTGTTAGTTCCTCTCACAGAGTTATATCTCTGTTTCGTGGGTCTCTCTCCTAGCCTTATTTCTGTGGAATCTGAGAACAGATATTTCGGATCCCTTTGAAGACTATAGGACCAAAGGAAATATCCTCTGATAACAAAGAGAAAGATGCTTTCTGAGAAACTTCCTTGTGTTTTTTGAAATCATCTCACAGAGTTACAGCTTTCCGCTCCAGAAGCCTTTCGCTAAGACAGTACTTTTGGAATTGGCAAAGTGATATTTGGAAGCCCATAAACTTCTATGGTGAAAAAGGGAATATCCTCAGATGAAATCTGGAAAGAAGCTTTCTGAGAAACTGCTGAATGTTCTGTTAATTCATCTCACAGAGTTACATCTCTGTTTCGTGGAACTCTTTGCTAGCCTTATTTCTGTGGAGTCTGAGAACAGATATTTCGGATCCCTTTGAAGACTATAGGGCCAAACGAAATATCCTCCGATAACAAAGAGAAAGAAGCTTTCGGAGAAACTTCTTTGTGTTCTGTGAAATCATCTCACAGAATTACAGCTTTCCCCTCAAGAGAGCCTTTCGCTAAGACAGTTCTTGTGGAATTGGCAAAGTCATAGTTGGAAGTCCATAGAGGGCTATGGTGAAAAAGGAAATATCCTCAGATGAAATCTGGAAAGAAGCTTTCTGAGAAACTGCTGAGTGTTCTGTTAATTCATCTCACAGAGTTACATCTCTGTTTCGTTGATCTCTTTGCTAGCTTTATTTCTGTGGAATATGAGAACAGATATTTCGGATCCCTTTGAAGACTATGGGTCCAAAGGAAATATCCTCCAATAAAAAAGAGAAAGAAGCTTTCTGAGAAACTCCTTTGTGGTCTCCGAAATCATCTCACAGAGTAACAGCTTTCCCCTCCAGAAGCCTTTCGCTAAGACAGTTCTTGTGGAATTGGCAAAGTGATATTTGGAATCCCATAGAGGGCTATGGTGAAAAAGGAAATATCCTCAGATGAAATCTGGAAAGAATATTTGTTAGAAACTGCTTAGTGTTCTGCTAACTCATCTCACAGAGTTACATATGTATTTCGAGGGTCTCTTTGCTAGCCTTATTTCTTTGGAATCTGAGAACAGATATTTCGGATCCCTTTGAAGACTATAGGGCCAAGGGAAATGTCCTCCGATAACAAAGAGAAAGAAGCTTTCTGAGAAACTTTTTGTGTTCTGTGAAATCATCTCACAGATTTATAGCTTTCCCTTCAAGAAGCCTTTGGCTAAGACAGTTCTTGTGGATTTGGCAAAGTGATATTTGGAAGCACATAGAGGGCTTTGGTGAAAAAGGAAATATCCTCAGATGAAATCTCAAAGAAGCTTTCTGAAAAACTGCTTACTGTTCTGTTAATTCACCTCACAGAGTTACATCTGTATTACGTGGATCTCTTTGCTAGCCTTATTTCTGTGGAATCTGAGAAACGATATTTCGGATCCCTTTGAAGACTATAGGGCCAAAGGAAATATCCTCCGATAACAAAGAGAACCAAGCTTTCTGAGAAACTTCTTTGTGTTCTGTGAAATCATCT
>NW_020265078.1:0-2008 GCF_003255815.1 Theropithecus gelada | reverse complement strand
AAAGAAAGAAAGAAAGAAAGAAAGAAAGAAAGAAAGAAAGAAAGAAAAGAAAGAGAAAGGAAGGAAGGAAGAGAAAAGAAGAGAGGAAGCAAAGAAATAAAGAAGAAAGGAAGGGAAGAAGGGAAGAAGAAAAGAAGAAAGGAAAGAAGGAAGTAAAGAAGAACCAGATTTTTCAAGGGGTAAAAGACTTGAATAGACATTTTCCCAAAGAAAACATACCAATGACCAACATGTATGAAAAGATGCTCAACATTCTCAGAGAAATGCACATCAAAACCACAATGAGATCTCACCTCACACCTGTTAGGATGGCTACTGTCTTAAAAAGATAGGTTTTGGTGGTGATGTGGAAGAAAGAGAACTCTTGTATAATTTTGGTCAGAATGTAAACTGGTGCAGCCACTATGTAAAACAGTGTAGAGGTTGCTCAAAAAGTTAAAAATAGGTCATCATGGCTGGGCATAGTGGCTCACACCTGTAATTCCAGCAGTTTGGGAGGCCAAGGCAGGTGGATCACTTGAGGCCAGGAGTTTGAGTCCAGCCCAAGCAACATGGTGAGACTCCGTCTCTACTAAAAATTAAAAAATTAGCTGGGCGTGGTGGCACATGCCTGTAATCCCAGCTACTTGGGAGGCTGAGGCAGGAGAATTACTTGAATTCAGGAGGTGGAGGTTACAGTGAGCTAAGATGGTGCCACTGCACTCCAGCCTGGGTGACAGAGTGAGACTGTCTCTAAATAAATAAATAAAAATAGACTATTATATAATCCAGAAATCCCACTTCTGGGTGTATATCCAAAGGAATTGAAATCAGAATTGCATTATTCACACTAGCCAAGACATGAGAGCAACCTAAATGTCCATTGACAGATAAATGGATAAAGAAAATGTGGTATATACATATAATGAATTGTTACTCAGCCTTGAAAAGCGAGAAAATCCTGCCATTTGAAACAATGTGGATGAACCCGGAGGATATTATGGTGAGTGAAATGAGCCAGGCACAGAAGGACAAGTACTAGATGAACCCATTTCTATGAAGAATCTAAAATAGTCAAGCTTACAGAAGCAGAGAGCAGAGTGGTGGTTGCCAAGCCTACAGGGAGGGTGAAATGGAGAGATATTGGTCAAGTGATACAAAGTTTTGATTATGTCAGATAAATAAGTCCTAGATATCCAGAGAACAACATAGTGGCTATAGTTAACCATATTGCATACTGAAAATATGCTAGAAGGGTAGATCTTACATTGTCCTCTTATCACAGCAATAATAACCACATTAAACAAAGAGGACAGAAGGAAACTTTTGGAGGTGAGGGAAATGATTATGGTGTTGATTGTGGTGATAGCTTCACAGGTATACACTTATCTCCAGACTCATCAAGGGGTTCGCATTAAATATGCACAGCTTTTACATGTGAATCATATCTCAGGAATTTGACTTAAAAATGGACTGACAATAAAGTAAGAAAGACAGAAGTTCAATTTAAAGGGAAAATTCTGGTTCCTCAGAATTGCTGAGATTCTTGAAATGGGAAAAGGCAATGAGCCTCCTCACTTCAAAGGACATTAGAGATATTTTTAATGACAGTATTTTCAGTCTCAGGATTCTATTCCCAGCATTGGTCCACCCAATCTCCTCCTTGCTAATTCTTTTTTTTTTTTTTTTTTTGAAACGGAGTCTTGCTCTGTCACCCAGGCTGCAGTGCAGTGGCATGATCTTGGCTCACTGCAATCTCTGCCTTCTGGGTTCAAGCAATTCTCCTAGCTCAGCCACTGAATAGCTGGGACTACAGGTACGCCACCACACCCAGCTAATTTTTGTATTTTTTGTAAAGACAGAGTTCCCCATGTTGACCAGGCTGGTCTTGAACTCCCGACCTTAAGAGATCCACCTGCCTCAGCCTCCCAGAGTGCTGGAATTACAGGCATGAGCCACTGTGCCCAGCCAAAGACTGTTAATTTTTTTTTTTTTTGCTTGTTTTATTTTTATTCAAGATAAAAGTTTA
>NW_020265077.1:0-2008 GCF_003255815.1 Theropithecus gelada | reverse complement strand
AAAGAAAGAAAGAAAGAAAGAAAGAAAGAAAGAAAGAAAGAAAGAAAAGAAAGAGAAAGGAAGGAAGGAAGAGAAAAGAAGAGAGGAAGCAAAGAAATAAAGAAGAAAGGAAGGGAAGAAGGGAAGAAGAAAAGAAGAAAGGAAAGAAGGAAGTAAAGAAGAACCAGATTTTTCAAGGGGTAAAAGACTTGAATAGACATTTTCCCAAAGAAAACATACCAATGACCAACATGTATGAAAAGATGCTCAACATTCTCAGAGAAATGCACATCAAAACCACAATGAGATCTCACCTCACACCTGTTAGGATGGCTACTGTCTTAAAAAGATAGGTTTTGGTGGTGATGTGGAAGAAAGAGAACTCTTGTATAATTTTGGTCAGAATGTAAACTGGTGCAGCCACTATGTAAAACAGTGTAGAGGTTGCTCAAAAAGTTAAAAATAGGTCATCATGGCTGGGCATAGTGGCTCACACCTGTAATTCCAGCAGTTTGGGAGGCCAAGGCAGGTGGATCACTTGAGGCCAGGAGTTTGAGTCCAGCCCAAGCAACATGGTGAGACTCCGTCTCTACTAAAAATTAAAAAATTAGCTGGGCGTGGTGGCACATGCCTGTAATCCCAGCTACTTGGGAGGCTGAGGCAGGAGAATTACTTGAATTCAGGAGGTGGAGGTTACAGTGAGCTAAGATGGTGCCACTGCACTCCAGCCTGGGTGACAGAGTGAGACTGTCTCTAAATAAATAAATAAAAATAGACTATTATATAATCCAGAAATCCCACTTCTGGGTGTATATCCAAAGGAATTGAAATCAGAATTGCATTATTCACACTAGCCAAGACATGAGAGCAACCTAAATGTCCATTGACAGATAAATGGATAAAGAAAATGTGGTATATACATATAATGAATTGTTACTCAGCCTTGAAAAGCGAGAAAATCCTGCCATTTGAAACAATGTGGATGAACCCGGAGGATATTATGGTGAGTGAAATGAGCCAGGCACAGAAGGACAAGTACTAGATGAACCCATTTCTATGAAGAATCTAAAATAGTCAAGCTTACAGAAGCAGAGAGCAGAGTGGTGGTTGCCAAGCCTACAGGGAGGGTGAAATGGAGAGATATTGGTCAAGTGATACAAAGTTTTGATTATGTCAGATAAATAAGTCCTAGATATCCAGAGAACAACATAGTGGCTATAGTTAACCATATTGCATACTGAAAATATGCTAGAAGGGTAGATCTTACATTGTCCTCTTATCACAGCAATAATAACCACATTAAACAAAGAGGACAGAAGGAAACTTTTGGAGGTGAGGGAAATGATTATGGTGTTGATTGTGGTGATAGCTTCACAGGTATACACTTATCTCCAGACTCATCAAGGGGTTCGCATTAAATATGCACAGCTTTTACATGTGAATCATATCTCAGGAATTTGACTTAAAAATGGACTGACAATAAAGTAAGAAAGACAGAAGTTCAATTTAAAGGGAAAATTCTGGTTCCTCAGAATTGCTGAGATTCTTGAAATGGGAAAAGGCAATGAGCCTCCTCACTTCAAAGGACATTAGAGATATTTTTAATGACAGTATTTTCAGTCTCAGGATTCTATTCCCAGCATTGGTCCACCCAATCTCCTCCTTGCTAATTCTTTTTTTTTTTTTTTTTTGAAACGGAGTCTTGCTCTGTCACCCAGGCTGCAGTGCAGTGGCATGATCTTGGCTCACTGCAATCTCTGCCTTCTGGGTTCAAGCAATTCTCCTAGCTCAGCCACTGAATAGCTGGGACTACAGGTACGCCACCACACCCAGCTAATTTTTGTATTTTTTGTAAAGACAGAGTTCCCCATGTTGACCAGGCTGGTCTTGAACTCCCGACCTTAAGAGATCCACCTGCCTCAGCCTCCCAGAGTGCTGGAATTACAGGCATGAGCCACTGTGCCCAGCCAAAGACTGTTAATTTTTTTTTTTTTTTGCTTGTTTTATTTTTATTCAAGATAAAAGTTTA
>NW_020265076.1:0-2008 GCF_003255815.1 Theropithecus gelada | reverse complement strand
ATTCCAGTCTAGGGCCACACCACCCTAAACACGCCCATCTCATGTAACGCATACCAGAGGGAGAAGCCACGTGGGGCAGGTCACAGAGCAAACGTCCAGGCACCAGGTCACCAGTTGTCTATTTAAATGCAAACCCGTCAGACAGCTTAAGTCAAACAGATTCACCCTCCTAACACATTGGCCAACACAGCTAGTGATAAATATCACTGCTGTTAGACCTTCTGCTCACTGACGACCAGAGCAATGGCCTGAAACATCAAAGCTGAAGGGTGTGTGCCACGGTCAGGGCTCTGCACACCCCCATCCCAGGCCATCTCACACGGGTGCCTTCACCGGCACCGGGGTCTCACAGACCAGCCCCACGCTCACACTTTCTGGGACGCAACCACCCTTTCAGCCCTTCATGCGTCTGTACCTTATAGCAGTGTTCAAGGGAGGCTAATTTAAGAAAGAAATGTAATACGGACATCTGTGAACTCTTCCTCCATACCCACTGAGTGGCCGTCCAGAAAGAGAAATATTAAAAAGAAAAAGAAGATTTAAGAGTCAAACGCAGGGCCGGGTGCAGTGGCCCATGCCTGTAATCTCAGCACTTTGTGAGGCCAAGGCGGGCGGATCACATGGGGCCAACAGTTTAAGACCAGCCGACCAACATGGCAAAATCCTGTCTCTACTAAAAATACAAAAATCAGCCAGGCATGGTGGCACATGCCTGTAATCCCAGCTACTAGGGGGGCTGAGGCAAGAGAATTGCTCGAACTGAAAGGCAGAAGTTGCAGTGAGTGGAGGTTTCAGTGAGCCAAGATCATGGCACTGCACTCCAATCTGGACGACAGAGCAAGACTCCATCTCAAAAAAAACAAAAACAGGCCAGGCACGGTGGCTCACGCCTGCAATCCCAGCACTTCAGGAGGCCAAGGCGGGTGGATCACAATGTCAGGAGATCGAGACCATCCTGGTTAACACTGTGAAACCCCGTCTCTACTAAAAATACAAAAAATTTAGCAGGGCG
Source organism: Theropithecus gelada (assembly GCF_003255815.1). Lineage (NCBI taxonomy): Eukaryota > Metazoa > Chordata > Mammalia > Primates > Cercopithecidae > Theropithecus > Theropithecus gelada. Next base: position 996 of record NW_020265076.1, on the reverse strand, counting down.
TGGTGCAGGCACCTGTAGTCCCAGCTACCCTGGGAGGATCTCAGCCAGCGGGAAGCCCTGTGCCTCCTCTCTGCTCCATCTCTAATGTCAAGAAACATTTTATGTATAAAATTACTTTATTTCCAGTTTGTTAAATTGTATATACTAAGTCCATAAAGAGACCAAGAAAAGGTATAAAAACATCGATGACTTCACGGTGATATTATAACTAATTTTTAAACAAAACATGTTGTCTAAATTTTCCAGACTGAAAAAATACTCTTTTTAGCAAGAAAGGTGCTTTTAAAGTCACCATAAACAATTATATATCCATCCTACGAACGTGGTCTTAAAATCAAAAGTGAAGCGCAAAAACAGTGCATGAATATGTTGATAACGTTTATCTCTGAATGGGGGTGCTGTTTTGCCTTCCATTTCCCTATGTTTAAAGTGTCACCTCTGTAATGTAATAATAGCGCAAACACAATAGTTGAGGAAACACTGCTGCCCACTAGGACATAAACCAAGTCTCCTCCAAAATGCTGCGACCCCAACCTCTGATTTTATCTTTTAAATCAGCTAGGTTTTCTCCCCTAAAAAGAAGCATACTGTATCATTACTCTTTAAAGTTAGGTGACATAACAGGCATACAGACTTAAACACCTTCTGGAAAGGTGATGTGTGAAGTTTAAGATTTGTTTTGTTCTGAAAAGAGCAGGGGCACGTTCCCAGGTGAGGGGACTCCAGGAAACACTGGCTGTGTCCGATGGGCCCTCACCTGGAGAAACAAGCGCTCGACGCCTCCACCCTCCACCCGGCCTCAGCAGGAAAGGGGTGCAGAGCTGAAGACAGACTCGTCTATAAAAACCCCAAGGGCTGTTTCCAGGAGCTACTCACTGACCCGTGCCGCCGCACCCTGCCCCCCCTGTGCAGGTACCGGAGCTGCTGTCCAGCCTTCCCCAGGCTCTCCACGCCTCCTTCCACCCCACGCCAACCTGCACCACCCAACACCCCACC
>NW_020265075.1:0-2008 GCF_003255815.1 Theropithecus gelada | reverse complement strand
TTCTGGCATTAGATGACCAAAGGAAAACTGGGTTCTGGCTGGCTTGCGGGCCTGTAGGGGCACATATATATGTTGACACAACCAAGCTCCTTCCCACTGATGTGGCCTCATCCCAGGCCCCTCACCTGCATCCCCGCAGGCCCCTGGAGGAGCACGCTGACCTGCCCACATTTCTCAAATGCACAGCTGTTGCTCATGCTGCAGATGGAGCTCAAGGCACGAGCAGGCCACCACCCTAAAAATACCACGCAGCGTCCACGCCAGGTGACGGTGGTTTTCACTCCATCCCAAAGCCCCATGTATGAGTTTACAGCCGTGACTACTAAATGGAATTTTAGACCCTCAAGACATACTTTGTTTGCTTTTATGCAACAAAGTTAAAAGACTATCACTCAGATATAGGCTCTGAAGCTGTGGAATAATTATTTGGGAACAGAGCCTCTGCCAGATCAGGATAAGTACTTGGGACAACACCCCGTGACCTCGGTCCACACAAACCCATCCAGACCAGAGGCCTCCCGCACTGCTCTGGAATTTCTGTGGATTTCTGTAAACGAGGTATTAGTGAAATAAGGAACAGATGAGTGCCCTTGGAGGGCAGTTTCTGAGCCTCCCAGCCACACGGCCACATTCAGGCTGAAGCCACCCCACCTCCAGAAACACTGTCCCTTGCCGAGTTGTGCCTGGCTTCTCCCTTTTTCCAGAACTCAACAAAACCTGAAAGGACAGGTCTGTAGAAAAACAAACTACTTGCGATTCATCTTCCCAGTTCAGGCTACAGGAAGCTCATTTCAGCCCTCACCCTGTTCTGACTGTGGCTTGGTTCCCATAAGAAATAAAGTCAGAATTCTAGTCCCTGTCTCCTGGGCGGTGTGGCAGGCATACATACCTTCAGTTATATGAGGAAAGGCGTGGCGAGCCCCCTTCCTTCAGTAAAACTGCACAGTTCCCCGAACCCTGATGTCATCCCCCTCACACCACTGTGAACACCGGGACAGAACACATTTCAATGCGTGCACATTTGTGGGCTAGTTTTCTATTTCTCCACTAAATCACCCCAAATTTAGCACCCTAAACACTGACTTATTTTCTCACATTTCTGGAAGCTGGAGTCCAAAACAGGTTCCACCAGCTAACGTTGAGGTGTCGGCAGGGCTGGCTCTGGGGAAGCAACCGTCTCCTTTCCTCCCACAGCCTCTAGAGGCTTCCGTATCCCCTGGTCCATAGGGCACCCACTGTCTTCAGGACCCACAGGGGCCCTGGCAGAAATATCAGGAACCCGGGCTCCAGTGCTAGGGCCAAGCCTCCCCCACCCTCCTAGCTCCTCACGCACGCCCGTGCAAGCTAATATAGATTCCACTTTAACTAGTGTCACCTGTGTAAGTGCCCAGCTGTGAACTGGTTAGTCTTGCCCACACAGACCCCGGGAATAAACTCACAGGCCATGGACCATTCCACAAGCAATGAGTGACCACCTGCTCGGGGACCTCTATGGCCCAACAGAGCCCTCCGGTGCCTCCCTATGGGCTCAGGGACCAGCAGCCGGGGTCTGCAGCGCCAGAGGGCCCTGGATAAAAAAAAGACAGCTCCCATATCAGGAAGCACCCGCCCACGGTTGGGTTCCTCGTGCTTTAAATAGCCCAGGTGGACAAGCCGCGCCACGTGCAACTCCATCACCAGAATAACGACTGCACGTGGCGAGTGCATGGGTGGCCACCCCTCAGCCCAGCTGGCCGCACTAAGCACATCACCACCGTGACACCCAATCAGACTCAGCTGCTGGCACAGTCCAGGCATCGGCCCCCCAAGAACATTCTGGATCACAATTCACAGTAGTGATTGCAATCAGGGCCACACGTGGCTGAATGTATTTACAAGAGGACGCCACAGCCGATCTGGCTGGACTGAGAGCATTTCCCACTGTACATTCTTACAACATCATTTTATTTGCACTTTATTAAATTTTTATGGCTTTTTTCTGCCTATCTACTTTATGGGAGTGTTTCTT
>NW_020265074.1:0-2009 GCF_003255815.1 Theropithecus gelada | reverse complement strand
CTTCCCAGGTGAGGCGATGCCTCGCCCTGCTTCAGCTCTGGCTGGTCAGGCTGCAGCAGCTGACCAGCACCGATCGTCCGGCACTCCCCAGTGAGATGAACCCAGTACCTCAGTTGAAAATGCAGAAATCAGCGGTCTTCTGTGTCGCTCGCGCTGGGAGTTGGAGACTGGAGCTGTTCCTATTCGGCCATCTTGCTCCATGAAATTATTTTCTATTGTGCATTACAAATGCTGCTTGTACAGCCTAATGATTTTGATAATAATAGCTAAAAGTTATCAAATGCTTATTATATTCCAGACAATGTCTGCTTTACATGTATTAAATAATTTTATCTTCACAACAACTCTATAAGATTAGTATAGTAATTTTCCAGGTGAGAAATTTAGAAGCAGAGAGTGGGTAAGTAAATTGCTCTAGGTTGTATGAGTAGTAAGTGACAAAGCCACTCATGTGGCTATTTCAAACAAATAATTCAATCTCTTTTTGCAAATTCTTTTTTTTTTCTGTCAAACATCCAAAATACTGGACATATAAAATATAAATGATGGCCATATCAAATTTCAATGCATTAACACTTTGCAGAGACACATGAGGTTATATGTGATTTGCTGTGCTTTATCAAGAATAAAAAGATAAAGCATTTGCTATGCTTTATCAAGAGACCAAGGTGGGCGGATCACTTGAGCTCAGGAGTTCGAGACCAGCCTGGTCACCTGGTCATCTGTTTTCACAGATCACTGGAGACAAAAAAATAGGGCAAATAGAATCGCTTCTTTTCAGTTTGCCTTAGGCTTTGCTCTTTGGAAAAACAGAAAGCACTTGTAAGTAGCCAAAGGTGCTTAGTGTAATGCTTTGCTCTTTTGTGGATAGTGTCCTTATGGCTATGATTCTATTATTTCACATTGTTTACATACAGCAGAGTCATATTTTCTGCTGGTAAGAATTCTGTGTGTTTGGGGGAATGAAATCAGTTAGTGCTCTGTGGCTCTTTCTTTATACAGAGCATCACATCTTCTGGTTACCTGCCTGAACAACTTTGAGAACCACCACTCTACTAAAGAGGCTAACAGGTAGCTGACTGTGAGTTTACATCAAACTCTTCTCTTCCACTATCAAAAAGGTGTTTCTAAGCCTTTAGCCAAGAACATTGCAAGGCATAAAGCTAGGGACACCTCAGCGCCACAGGATGCTAAGGAGGTCTTGTACTCAAGATTTCTCCACTTGCGGTTACCTTGCTTCACCTAAAGGTTGAGTCTGAACCAAAACTTTGTGTGAACACAATCATTCACCTTCCTGCTTTATGGTTATTTAATACAGAAACCAGCCTTTGCCTTTTCCAAATTCTGCCACTTCTTTTTTTTTTCATTTGGGAAGTTATTTATTTCTGAAAGCGTCATTTATATATTTTGGATGTCCCCTCCAACTCTCATGTTGAGATGTAATACCCATTGTTGGGGGTGGGCCTAACGGGAGGTGTTTGGGTCATGGGAGTGGGTATCCCTCATGGTTTGGTGTTGTCCTAAAGGTAGTAAGTGAGCCTCTCAGGAGATCTGGTGGTTTAAAGTGTGTTCACTTGCTCCATTCTTGCTCTTCCTTCTGCTTTGGCCATGTGATATGCTTGCCCTCCCTTCACATTCAAGGAGAAAAGGTTATCTGAGGCTTCCCCAGAAGCCGAGCAGATGCCAGCACCATGCTTGTGCAGCCTGTAGAATCATGAGTTAATTAAACTTCTTTTCTTTATAAATTACCCAGCCGCAGGTATTTCTTTATAGTGATGCAAGATGGGCCTAATAGTTACGTTTGAATTTATTGCTATGAGTTGGATATTTCATACATTCCTCTTTTTTGTTGCCTTTGATGATGGACATTCTGAATAATTGGAGCTGTTATAAAACCATAAAGTTTTCAAAAATAAAAATTAAAAATTCTTAAAGCTTCATAGGTGTTGAGCTTGAGGCATTCTTGTAATGCAACTAAAGTTTGAAGCTAGACTTTTGGAATGGCCCAA
>NW_020265073.1:0-2009 GCF_003255815.1 Theropithecus gelada | reverse complement strand
TTCACAGAACACAAACCAGTTTCTCAGAAAGCTTCTTTCTCTTTCTTATCGGAGGATATTTCCTTTGGCCCTATAGTCTTCCAAAGGATCCGAAATATCTGTTCTCAGATTCCACAGAAATAAGGCTAGCAAAGAGATCCACGAAATACAGATGTAACTCTGTGAGATGAATTCACAGAACACTAAGAAGTTTCTCAGAAAGCTTCTTTCCATATTTCATCTGAGGATATTTCCTTTTTCACCATAGCCCTCTATGGGCTTCCAAATATCACTTTGCCAATTCCACAGGAACTGTCTTAGCGAAAGGCTTCCTGAGGGGAAACCTGTAACTCTGTGAGATGATTTCACAGGACACAAAGTAGTTTCTCAGAAAGCTTCTTTCTCTTTGTTACGGGAGGATATTTCCTTTCGCCCTATAGTCTTCAAAGGGATCCGAAATATCTGTTCTCAGATTCCACAGAAATAACGCTAGCAAAGAGATCCATGAAATACAGATGTAACTCTGTGAGATGAATTAGCAGAACACTAAGCAATTTCTCAGAAAGCTTCTTTCCAGATTTCATCTGAGGATATTTCCTTTTTCACCGTAGCCCTCTATGGGATTCCAAATATCACTTTGCGAATTCCACAAGAACTGTCTTAGCGAAAGTCTTCCTGAGGGGAAAGCTGTAACTCTGTGAGATGATTTCACAGAACACAAAGAAATTTCTCAGAAAGCTTCTTTCTCTTTGTTACCGGAGGATATTTCCTTTGGCCCTATAGTCTTCAAAAGGATCCGAAATATCTGTTTTCAGATTCCATAGAAATAAGGCTAGCAAAGTGATCCACGAAATACAGATGTAACTCTTTGAGTGGGAGTCACAAATCACAGAGAAGTTTCTCACAAAGGTTCTTTATAGATTTCATCTGAGGAGATTTCCTGTTTGACCATAGTTCTCTATGGGCTTCCAAATATCACTTTGCCGGCCGGGCGCGGTGGCTCAAGCCTGTAATCCCAGAACTTTGGGAGGCCGAGGCGGGAGGATCACAAGGTCAGGAGATCGAGACCATCCTGGCTAATGTGGTGAAACCCCGTCTCTACAAAAAAATACAAAAATCTAGTCGGGCGTTGCAGCTACTTGGAAGCTGAGGGAGGAGAATGGCATGAACCTGGGAGGTGGAGCTTGCGGTGAGCAGAGATCCCGACACTGCACTCCAGCCTGGGTGACACAGCGCGAGACTCCGTCTCGAAAACAAAACAAAACAAAAACAAAAACAAAAACAAATATCACTTTGCCAATTCCACAAGTACTGACTTAGAGAAAGGCTTCTTGAGGGGATAGATGTAACTCTGTGAGATGATTTCACAGAACACAAAGAAGTTTCTCAGAAAGCTTCTTGCTCTTTGCTACCGGAGGATATTTCCTTTGGCCCTATAGTCTTCAAAGGGATCCGAAATATCTGTTCTCAGATTCCACAGAAATAAGGCTAGCAAAGAGATCCACGAAACACAGATCTAACTCTGTGAGATGAATTAAAACAACACTAAGCAGTTTTTCAGAAAGATTCTTTCCAGATTTCATCTGAGGATACTTCCTTTTTCACCATAGCCCTCTAAGGGCTTCCAAATATCACTTTGCCAATTCCACAAGAACTGACTTAGCGAAAGGCTTCTTGAAGGGAAAGCTGTAACTCTGTTAGATGGTTTCACAGAACACAAAGAAGTTTCTCAGAAAGCTTCTTTCTCTTTGTTACTGGAGGATTTTTCATTTGGCCCTATAGTCTTCAACGGGATCTGAAATATCTGTTCTCAGATGCCACAGAAATAAGGCTGGCAAAGAGATCCATGAAATACAGATGTAACTCTGTTACATGAATTAACAGAACACTAAGCAGATTCTCAGAAATCTTCTTTCCAGATTTCAGGTGAGGATATTTCCTTTTTCACCATAGCCCTCTAGGGCTTCCAAATATCACTTTGCCAATTCCACAAGAACTGTCTTAGCGAAAGGCTTCCTGAGGGGAAAGCT
>NW_020265072.1:0-8289 GCF_003255815.1 Theropithecus gelada | reverse complement strand
ACACACACACACACACACACACACACACACACACATATATATATATATGAGAGAGAGTATATATATGAGAGTATATATATGAGAGAGAGTATATATATATATATATATATATCTCCTATTTTGTTCTGCTCCTCTAGAGAACCCTGACTAATACATCAGTTTTAGAATGATAATACCACTATTACCACCAAAAATCTGATTACCAAAAATGGTTTAATTTTAGATTATTTCCCACTGAGAGTGTAAAATCAAATTACTGTGTCTTAAATTCATTTGTAATAGATCTTCTCTGTGTGATTATGCCACCAACTGGAGATTGAGTTAGCTTCATTTGTTTCATTTTTAGATTTTAATGATTGCTTTTTGATTGAATTTTCTCTTAGAACCATGTAAAATATTTTTATGATTCCAACATTAAATCTACAAATCAAGAAGTTTGGCTTCTTTTTCTGTCTTTTCTGCTATCTCCTTCTCCCTTTATAAGCACATGTTTTTTAAAAAAATTACTGGACAAATGTTATTGATGCATTTTAAAGAACTTCTCAGAGAACACTTGTTCTTCACTATGCATTAGCAATATAAATAAAAACCTGAGGTCATGGAAAATTTTAAGTATATTAAAAGAAGACAGAAAAACTGTTTGAAGCACCCTGGACTCACCATCAACCTTGCAATCAATTAACTAATGGCTCCTGTTTTTTCACCTGTAACTCTCACACATTTTTCCTCTTCTTGCACTATTTTGAAGTAAAAGCCCAAATATGACATCATTTTATCCATAAATGTTTTATTAAATATTTCTAAATGACAAGGAGTCTCAAAAATAAGTAAAATTATTACATCAGTGATTCTTTAATAGCATCAAATAAAAACTTTAAGCTTGCATGTCATAATCCATTTTTATAATTATCCTTTTTGAAATAGAATACAAATAAGGTTCACTTACAGCAAATTTTTCTTTACAAATATTTTCTCTTTAATCTGGAGGTTCCTTTTGTGTAGGGAACCTATAGAATAAATTGTTTCTTACAATTAATTTTATTTTATTGCTATTATTGATAAAACCATATTAATTTTCCTGTAGATTTTGCACAGTTGACATTTTACAGATTGTATTCCTGTGATAGAGGTTGAGATATTTTTTCAATGTATTCCCTCTAAATTGGTATTTTGATCTAGGATCTTGTAAGATTTCTTCAAAATGGTGTTTTGTTTTTCCATCAAAAGGTACATACTGCATGGTTCTCTCTCTTTCTCTCCCTCTCCCTCCTCCCCCTTCTCTTTTTCTTTCTTTATTTCTTTGTCTTTGTGATGATCAATTCTTAGATCCATTAATTCATTAGGGGTTACAAAATGATGATAATTTAATTCTATTGTTATGGTCTTCATTTTTAACTGGAATTCTTCCATAAAGTGAAATGTCTCATGTCCTGTTCGACTATACAATGATATCATTCACATAGGGAGGCAGGCAGGATAATATTTGATTCTTTCCTTCCTTTTTTTTTTTTTTTTGCAAGTTTTCAAAATAATTAGAAATTATTTTTGCAAGTTTTCAAAATAACCCCTGGCATCCACAAACATAAGTTGTTCCCTTTTTTGCCCCACTTTTTAATTTTTTAAAAAAGTCATTATGAACTCAAGGATTTAAACATATTTGATGTATTTCCACTCACTGAAATCATCTTCATTATTAGTGCTCAAATTGTTTCATCCATGGACTCTTCAATTTGGCTTCTAAATCATTTTGACACTATTGTAGTAGTTTTAATAGCTTCCCTCATTTTGGTATATTTCATGCTTATCTTGTATACTTCTTGCCCTAAATTTGAATCAGTCATTTCTCTGAGGAGACCAGCTTCTTTTTAGAGTAAAATGCTATTTCCAGGCCACAACCTGGGTGCTACAGGCGTACATCATTTACCACCAGATTGATCATTATTTTTAGGCCTTCTCTATAGATAAAACTAGCAATGTGTAATTAATTTATTACCATTTTAATTCAGGACCACAGAGTTTTTTTTAATGAAACCTCTTTTATATTACATCTTTATATCTTCTTTCCCACTAGGTAAATCCCAGTTACCAATAACACTGGTAAAATTAGTCTTTCAAATAATGACTCACTCACTGGATCCCACATTACACAACAAGTGTATCAGAAGAACAATACCCACACTACTACCGACAATATGATTATTAAGACAGCTTAAAAATTATTTGTAATTTCTTTCCCTTTATGATTTGTATTCACTGGGAATATGCAGTCAAATTGCCATATTTTAAAGTCATTTGGAGTAGTTTCTGTAAGACCGGTAATGCCTCTAGCTGGATACTCATACATTAATTTAATTTATTTAAAAAGTGAGTATATTTTATTTTTAGTACAGTCTTAGATTTATGGAATCATTTAACAGATGGTATAGAGTTTCATATAATCACCTAACCACCTCTCCCTCCTCAGCATCCTCTATTATTAACATCTTGCATTCATGTGGTACATTTGTTAAAATTAACAAACCATTAATACATTATCATCAACTATAGTCCATCATTTATATTAAGATTCATTCTTTGTGTTGTACATTCTATGCGCTTTGACAAATGGATAATGACAGGTATTCACCATGACTATTTCACACTGACTAGTTTTCTCACCTAAAAGTCCTCTGTGCTTCACTTATGCTTTCTTCCCCTACCCCTCCCCTGAAACTTGGCAACCACTGATCTTTTAATTATTTTAACTGTCTATATAGTTTTGCCTTTTCCAAAATGTCATATTGTTGGAATCACACAGTAAGTAGCGTTCTCAGACTGAGTTCTTTCATTCAACAATATCCATTTTAGATTCCTCCATGTCTTTTTATGGCTTCATAGTTTAATAATTTCTGTTTGTCAGTGAATAACATTCCATTCCATTGTGTGGATATAGCACAGTTTATTTATCCAGTAACCTGGTGAAGGATGTCTTGGTTGTTCAGTGTTTTGCAATGAATTAAGCTGCTGCCATAGACATTCATGTGTGGTTTTTGGGTGGACAGAGGTTCTCCACTTAATTGGGTAAGTACCTAGAAGTGGAATTGCCAGATTTTATGGTAAGCCCATGTTTGGGTAACTTATGTGAAATGTGTAAGGAGTATGTCCAGATTCATCTTTTTGCATATGAATGTCCAGTCTTCCCAGCATCAGTTCTTGAAAAGACTATCTTTCCTCCATTAAATTGCCTTTGCTCCTTTGTCGAAGGTCACTTGGCTATATTTGTGTGGATCTAGCTTTTATCACTATCCCTCCATCCTATGCCTTCCATTCCGTGCAGTTGATCACTTAAAAAATTATGTACCCACTCACTGTAATAAATAAAAGGTAGCATACTATACATATTTTACTTGCATCTAGTTGCCTTGGTCAGTAACTTCAAAACAATATTTAATAGCAAGGGAGTCAGCAGATAGGCTTTTCTCTTCTTGATTGTTGCAGGATAGTCTCCAGTGTTTCCCTGTTAAGGGAGACCAGCTTTTGGATTAAAGGATAGACAGGTAGAATAGATAGATACATAAAATCATGTTAACATCTCCATCAATTCCTATTTTACTGAATGCTTTTATAAATGAATGGGTAGTAAATTTTGTCAAATACCTTTCCTGTGTCCATGGAGATAACAGTATTACTTTTCTCTTTAACTTCATTGAGATGAATTATAAGTGTCCCAATGTTGAAGCACACATATATTCTTAGAGTTAACCCCATTTAGTCACAAGACTCATGCTTAATGTGTTGTTGGATTCTGTTTCCTAACATAACTTATATAAAAATTCTATAGTATTATTTATAAGTGAGATTAATCTGTACTTTTTTTATGGGACAATCTTTGTCAGGTTTTGTAATCATGTAATAATTGTTTCATAAAATTAGAGTTAGCAGAATTCTCCTATGAAATCTGGGCCTAGTGCTCTTGAGTGGGGATCTCTTTAACTACTATTTTTCTTTCTTTTGTGGAAAATGATCTGTTTAGACTGTTTCCACTGGAGTTATTTTTGGTAAGTTGTAGTCTTCTAAAAAGAAACTATTCCTTTTATATTGATTTGTTAATCATCTATTTCAGGGGTCCCCAGCCCCCAGGGCTGTGGACCAGTACAGATTGCTTCGTGGTCTGTTAGAAACCGGGCCACACAGTAGGAGGTCAGTGGTGGGCTAGTGAACATTACCACCTGAGTTCAGCCTTCTGTCAGATCAGTGAGAACATTAGATTCTCATAGGAGTACGAACCCTATCGTGAACTATGTACGTGAGGAATCTAGGTTGCACACTCCTTATGAGAATCTAATGCCTGATGATCTGAGGTGAAAGACTTTCATCTTGAAACCATCCGGTATCACTAAGTCTGGAGAAATTGTCTTCCACAAAACTGGTTCCTGGTGCCAAAAAGATAGGGCATCACTGAGCTGTATCTTCCTTCTCATGCATTGTTTTCTCTACTGTTAATTTTTCTGGAATTTTAGTTCCAGTTTGTTTTCAATGTGTTTTTATTTATGCTGTTCTTTGTTTGTTGGACAACAATATATTTTAAAAATGGATTTGATGGCATTTATTGTCCAGATCTCTTCAATTATCCTCCTGAAATTAACCTTATTTTTGTTTTAATATCTTATCTAAGGAGGAATTTGAAGGTGGGATCTTGGCAAACTTTGTGAGTTCTTAGAAGTCTGAGAATATTTTTTTCCCATCAATTTAAATGACATACTGGCAAATATAAAATTCTACAATCAGAGATATGTTCCTTCTGCAGATTAAAAATAATACTGTATTGACTTCTTGCTTCTTTTAAATGTAATTCTTGTTTTTTTCTCCAATATGTCTAGTTTTTTATTTTGGAAGCTTTCAGAATTTTATCTTGTTTTTTATGTTATCACATTTTACTACAATATGTCTAAGGGTAAGGTTTTTTGTCTATTGTTTTGTGCTCTGTATGGGCCCCTTTCAGCTTTCTTTAAATTGGGCAATTTTATTTTCCTTATTTTATCAAATATTTCTTCATTAGTCTTTTAAAAAATCTCCATCTATTCTTCTATTCTCTATACATTTTCACTTTGATTTCTGATCTCCACAAGTCTTATTTTCTTTTATATGTCTGATCATTATCTTTTCTTGCTGCATTTTGGGAAAGTTCCTTAGTCTTATATTCTAGCTCACTAATTTGTTTTACAAACTGGTGTTCTTTATTCACCTATCATGCTTTTCACATCTCACATTTGACCTTGTTCTTTTTTCTGTCTTCTTAGTACTACTAACAATACTAATGTCTTCCGTTCCCTGCTTGAGAATATTTATTATGCTTATTTGGATTACTTATGCCAACAGTTCTTCTTTATAAGGTTATTGTTGTTGATTTTATTATTTTTAGAGTTGTAGCCCTCAGCTGTCTGTAAAGTCATATTTCGCAAGGGATAACAAGGGATTTCAGACTTTATTGACTTTTCTACAGTCAGAAATACATTTTATCTCTTGACTCAATATACATTGATAAAAAGTATTTTAAAATATATTTGATATATACTACAAAATATTTATCATCATGTTAAGCAATGCACTCTATTATTTCTTAGTCAGTTTGATTTTATTGAAAAATGCCAGTGCTCCGTACTAAAGTGATTTAATCATTTGTTAATGGGTAAATACCTACAGTTTGAAAACTCTATGAGAATTTACATTAGGGAAGAGCTAAAGGTCAGGCATAGTTAAGAAGGAGGGGTTAAAGTGTTGTGTCCTAGAGCCTTAGGCATCACATAATCCCTCAGATGAATCTAGTTTCCTTTACTTCATTAGGCAATAACTGTTTAGGCATTCATATCTAAATTCTTAGAGAGGAGCAGACTATGAGATGGCAATCTCTTTAGGTAATAAATTACCACCTTTGTAATTTTTTGGAGAAGGGTTGGATGGATGACTATTCATGGGACACTGGTCAGCTTACACCTATGCCAGCTCCTCACCCCCAAAGGCTGCTGTAAGAATACCCACAGCCATAGAAATCAGTTACTGCTGATTCTGAGGCCAAGGAACAAGCAATGATTATTCCAAGGAAATATGGGCTGAGATAAGAGCATAATTTAAAAATATTTGCCCAGATCTATATTTACTGCTGCTGCTTGGCTGCTCTTGACCCTAGAGGAACACCCTGTCACTCCCAGACCAATTCACATGGCCTTTCATCTCTCCGGAGTTCCTTACAGCTTTTGTTATTTCTTCAGATCAATGCTCCTTCTCCTTCCACAATTTTTCCTGAGGGCATCTTGTTTGGGAAAATCCAGTGGATTGTGTTTAGGAAAAGACTTATGTTAAGTCTTTTAGGAGCTCTTAAAATTTGCAGGCTCAAAATCATGCTTTTTCGTGGTCAAGGAAGGACTCAGTGATCAATCTGAGATGAATCTATCTCAGAATAGAAATCAGGTTGATAGAAAGAACATACAGGTTTACTTATTTTTTCTTTAAGACTACCTTTGCATTTTATTTTCTTCTATTGCCTAGGTAGCATTCATTCTAACAATTTCCAGGCTGTGTTTAAGTGATGCACTTTGGCAGTATCTGCGTAATCAAAACTACACAGGGGACTTCAGTCACAAATGCACTGGGAATGCAGTGAATCTAAAGAGCTCAGGGAAAACAGCCTTTGCATTTGTCTGAATTTTGTGGCTCATTTAAGGTAATTCAGGTCACTGCATATGTGGTAATAAGTATACATGGGGGTTATCCAACAAGCAAAGGGATATGCCTCTAACTCTATCATATGATATGAAGAACTCCAAAAAACACCTCTCCCCTAAAAATCACCTCCATCCTACTCTGACCTTTTCTTCAGGTTGGCCTTAAATCATCTATCCTATTTTGCAATTTCTGTTATTCCTAATTCCTTTGAGTTAAACAATAAGGACCACAGAACTGTTTCTAAGTCTTGCTGAGAAAAGGCCTTCAGTATGCATTTTAGTACACGTCTTGATTAGTGATCACCCTCCATTCCAGTTAAGCAGGTAATCTCTTCTCCATCTGACCTCACCATCTTCCTTCACAAAGATGCTTTCTCCTCTTATGTTCTCCAGATCTGTGTCTGCCACTGCCATCCATGCAGTTGCACATAGTGATCCTCAGCTCTTTCCTCACTCTTGCTACCCCACAATCTACTGTTAGTTTTAACTTCTAAGTTTCTCTAGAATCCAGACATTTCTGTTTATCCCTGCTGCCACCATCCTAGGCATTTCTCACCAGCTGTCTCTCACAGCTTCTTGACTAGTCTCCATATCTTCAGTCTTGTCCTCCTCTAATCCATTCTCAGCCAAATGTTTTGACCATGTCAGCACTTTGCTAAAATTCTTCAATGTCACCCAATTGCCTTTAAAGCAGTTTGCCAATGTTTTTCACCCACTAAAACATACACAAGAAATACAATGCCCTTCTTTAGTATCTGCAACAAAGGCAGTTGATCTCCTAATTGCATCGCATGCCAGAGTGTGTAGGGGGAGATATAGGGGGACATATCTGAAACCTCAGAATGAGGACATTTCTGGAACACTGTAGATATTCAGTAAACATTCCTTTAGTAAATGAATGATGAATGAGACATAGGAAAAACCACCATGTTTTTTATACAATGAGGTTAAAATAGAAACATGGAAGTCCTGATATTAGTAATAATACATTTGAAGTATAAATGGAAGTTATCAGATAAGCTAAAAGTGTTGCATGTGTTTTCCTTTCTTAAATAAATTTTGTTGTGTATATTTAAGGTAGGCAACATGACGTTATAGGATATATATATATAAATGACTACTGTAGTGGAACAAATGAGCATACCTGTCATCTTACATAGTTACCCACTATCCCTCCTACAAAGAGCAGCTATACTCTACTCATTTAGCAAAAATCAGGAATCCAATACACCATTATTAACTGTAATCTTCATGTCATACATTAGATTTTTTGACTTATCCTCCATATATGCTACTTTGTATTATTTGACCTGCATCTCCCCATTTTCTGTCCCCACCTCAACCTTGGTAACCACTGATTTATTCTCTCTCTCTCTCTATGATCTTTTAAAAAATAAGTTTCCACCTATAAATAAGATCATGCAATATTTTTCTTTCTGTGTTTGGCTTATTTCACTTAGCATAATGTCTGCCAGGTCCATCAATGTTGTGACAAATGGCAGGATCTCCTCTTTTTTAAAGACTGAATAATACTCCATCATGTGTGTATACACACACACACACACACACACACACACACACACACACA
>NW_020265071.1:0-2027 GCF_003255815.1 Theropithecus gelada | reverse complement strand
TGAGATGATTTCACAGAACACAAAGACGTTTTTCAGAAAGCTTCTTTCTCTTTGTTATCGGAGGATATTTCCTTGGCCCTATAGTCTTCAAAGGGATCCGAAATATCTGTTTTCAGACTCCACAGAAATAAGGCTAGCAAAGACATCCACGAAATACAGATGTAACTCTGTGAGTGGAAGTCACACATCACAGAGCAGTTTCTCAGAAAGCTTCTTTCCAGATTTATTCGGAGGATATTTCTTTTTTAACCATAGCCCTCTATGGGTTTCCAAATATCTCTTTGCCAATTCCACAAGAACTGTCTTAGCGAAAGGCTTCTTGAGGGGAAAGCTGTAACTCTGTGAGATGATTTCATAGGACACAAAGAAGTTTCTCAGAAAGCTTCTTTCTCTTTGTTATCGGAGGATATGTCCTTTGGCCCTATAGTCTTCAAAGGGATCCGAAATATCTGTTCTCAGATTCCACAGAAATAAGGCTAGCAAAGAGATTCACGAAATGCAGATGTATCTCTGTGAGATGAATTAACAGAACACTAAGCAGTTTCTCAGAAAGCTTCTTTCCAAATTTCATCTGAGGATATTTGCTTTTTCACCATAGCCCTCTATGGGCTTCCAAATATCACTTTGCCAATTCCACAAGAACTGTCTTAGCGAAAGGCTTCTTGAGTTGAAAGCTGTAACTCTGTGAGATGATTTCGCAGAACACAAAGAAGATTCTCAGAAAGCTTCTTTCTCTTTGTTATCGGAGGATATTTCCTCTGGCCCTAGAGTCTTCAAAGGGATCCGAAATATCTCTCTCAGATTCCACAGAAATAAGGCTAGCACAGAGAACAACGAAATACAGATGTAACTCTGTGAGTGGAAGTCACACATCACAGAGCAGTTTCTCAGAAAACTTCTTTCCAGATTTCATCGGAGTATATTCCCTTTTTCACCATAGCCCTCTATGGGCCTCCAGATGTCACTTTGCCAATTCCACAAGAACTGTCTTAGCGAAAGGCTTCTTGAGTGGAAAGCTGTAACTCAGTGAGATGATTTCACAGAACACAAAGACGTTTTTCAGAAAGCTTCTTTCTCTTTGTTATCGGAGGATATTTCCTTGGCCCTATAGTCTTCAAAGGGATCCGAAATATCTGTTTTCAGACTCCACAGAAATAAGGCTAGCAAAGACATCCACGAAATACAGATGTAACTCTGTGAGTGGAAGTCACACATCACAGAGCAGTTTCTCAGAAAGCTTCTTTCCAGATTTATTCGGAGGATATTTCTTTTTTAACCATAGCCCTCTATGGGTTTCCAAATATCTCTTTGCCAATTCCACAAGAACTGTCTTAGCGAAAGGCTTCTTGAGGGGAAAGCTGTAACTCTGTGAGATGATTTCATAGGACACAAAGAAGTTTCTCAGAAAGCTTCTTTCTCTTTGTTATCGGAGGATATGTCCTTTGGCCCTATAGTCTTCAAAGGGATCCGAAATATCTGTTCTCAGATTCCACAGAAATAAGGCTAGCAAAGAGATTCACGAAATGCAGATGTATCTCTGTGAGATGAATTAACAGAACACTAAGCAGTTTCTCAGAAAGCTTCTTTCCAAATTTCATCTGAGGATATTTGCTTTTTCACCATAGCCCTCTATGGGCTTCCAAATATCACTTTGCCAATTCCACAAGAACTGTCTTAGCGAAAGGCTTCTTGAGTTGAAAGCTGTAACTCTGTGAGATGATTTCGCAGAACACAAAGAAGATTCTCAGAAAGCTTCTTTCTCTTTGTTATCGGAGGATATTTCCTCTGGCCCTAGAGTCTTCAAAGGGATCCGAAATATCTCTCTCAGATTCCACAGAAATAAGGCTAGCACAGAGAACAACGAAATACAGATGTAACTCTGTGAGTGGAAGTCACACATCACAGAGCAGTTTCTCAGAAAACTTCTTTCCAGATTTCATCGGAGTATATTCCCTTTTTCACCATAGCCCTCTATGGGCCTCCAGATGTCACTTTGCCAATTCCACAAGAACTGTCTTAGCGAAAGG
>NW_020265070.1:570-2010 GCF_003255815.1 Theropithecus gelada | reverse complement strand
AGAAGCTTTCTGAGAAACTGCTGAGTGTTCTGTTAATTCATCTCACAGAGTTACATCTGTATTTCGTGGATCTCTTTGCTAGCCTTATTTCTGTGGAATCTGAGAGAAGATATTTGGGATCCCTTTGAAACTATAGGGCCAAAGGAAATATCCGCCGATAACAAAGAGAAAGAAGCTTTCTGAGAAATTTCTTTGTGTTCTGTGAAATCATCTCACAGAGTTACAGCTTTCCCCTCCAGAAGCCTTTCGCTAAGACAGTTCTGGTGGAATTGGCAGAGTGATATTTGGAAGCCCCTAGAGGGCTATGTTAAAATAGGAAATATCCTCAGAAGAAATCTGGAAAGAAGCTTTATGAGAAACGGCTGAGTGTTCTGTTAATTCATCTCACAGAGTTACATCTTTATCTCGTGGATGTGTTTGCTAGCCTTATTTCTGTGGAATCTGAGAACAGATATTTCGGATCCCTTTGAAATCTATACGGCCAAAGGAAATATCCTCTGATAACAAAGAGAAAGAAGCTTTCTGAGAAACTTCTTTGTCTTCTGTGAAATCAGCTCACAGAGTTACAGCTTTCCCCTCAAGAAACCTTTCGCTAAGACAGTTCTTGTGGAATTGGCAAAGTGATATTTGGAAGCACATAGAGGGCTATGGTGAAATAGGAAATATCCTCAGATGAAATCTGGAAAGAAGCTTTCTGAGAAACTGCTGAATGTTCTGTTAATTCATCTCACAGAGTTACATCTTTATTTCGTGGATCTCTTTGCTAGCCTTATTTCTGTGGAATCTGAGAACAGATACTTCGGATCCCTTTGAAGACTATAGGGCCAAATGAAATACCCTCCGATAACAAAGAGAAAGAAGCTTCCTGAGAAACTTCTTTGTCTTCTGTGAAATCATCTCACAGACATACAGCTTTCCCCTCAAGAAGCCTTTCTCTAAGACAGTTCTTGTGGAATTGGCAAAGTGATATTTGAAAGCCCATAGAGGGCTACAGTGAAAAAGGAAATATCCTCAGATGAAATCTGGAAAGAAGCTTTCTGAGAAACTGTGAGTGTTCTGTTAATTCATCTCACAGAGTTACATCTGTATTTCGTGGATCTCTTTGCTAGCCTTATTTCTGTGGAATCTGACAACAGATATTTCGGCTCCCTTTGAAGACTATACGCCAAAGGAAAGATCCTCCGATAACAAAGAGAAAGAAGCTTTCTGAGAAACTTCTTTGAGTTCTGTGAAATCATCTCACAGAGTTACAGCTTTCCCCTCAAGAAGCCTTTCGCTAAGACAGTTCTTGTGGAATTGGCAAAGTGATATTTGGAAGCCCATAGAGGTCTATGGTGAAAAAGGAAATATCCAGATTTCATCTGAGGATATTTCCTTTTTCACCATAGCCCTCTATGGGCTTCCAAATATCACTATGCCAATTCCAGAAGAACTGTCTTA
>NW_020265070.1:0-527 GCF_003255815.1 Theropithecus gelada | reverse complement strand
GGTGAAAAAGGAAATATCCTCAGATGAAATCTGGAAGGAAGCTTTCTGAGAAACTGCTGAGTGTTCTGTTAATTCATCTCACAGAGTTACATCTATATTTCGTGGATCTCTTTGCTAGCCTTATTTCTGTGGAATATGAGAAGAGATGTTTCGGATCCCTTGGAAGACTATAGGGCCAAAGGGAATATCCTACGAAAACAAAGAGAAAGAAGCTTTCTGAGAAACTTCCTTGTCTTCTGTGAAATCCTCTCACAGAGTTACAGCTTCCCCCTCAAGAAGCCTTTCGCTAAGAAAGTTCTTGTGGAATTCGCAAAGTGATATTTGGAAGCCCATAGAAGGCTATGGTGAAAAAGGAAATATCCTCAGATGAAATCTGGAAAGAAGCTTTCTGAGAAACTGCTGAGTGTTCTGTGAATTCATCTCACAGAGTTACATCTGTATTTCGTGGATCTCTTTGCTAGCCTTATTTCTGTGGAATCAGAGAACAGATATTTGAGATCCCTTTGAAGACTATGGGGCCAAAGGAA
>NW_020265069.1:1078-2011 GCF_003255815.1 Theropithecus gelada | reverse complement strand
CACTCCCTGGATTCTCTAATGAGATGGGTGTTTCTACTTTGCTGTTGTCTTTTTGAATAGTTCAATTCTAGCATTAGTACTGCTGTGTGGGAGGGAGTGTGTGTGAACAGAGTAAGAGTTGTGACAATCAAGTCATAGAATAAATGCTTGGAAATTTTAGAATCATGTAAACAACTTATGAATTGAGTATACATTCCCAGTGCTCTCAGTCTCACTCATCCTTCTATCCACATGTGTGGAATGTTCTAGGACTCCGTGGCTTTTGAAGATGTGGCTGTGAACTTTACCCAGCAGGAATGGGCTTTGCTAGATTCTTCTCAGAAGAATCTCTACAGAGAAGTGATGCAGGAAACCTACAGGAACCTGGCTTCTGTAGGTAAGAATGACAACACGTTTCACTTAATTACAGAAGTATTTCCCTATCATCAGTGCTATTTGTGATTTGGAATGGGGCAGGGGAATGATTTGGTGAATAAATCAGGCATGGGCACTGTGTACAATGAACATGAAATCTAGTAATGTTTCTATAGTTTGAAATAATTCATGATAATTTTGTGCATCTGCATTTTAGGAAAAAATGGAAAGACCAGAATATTGAAGATCACTTCAAAAAACTTGGGAAAGATACAAGATAACTTGCACCGAGAAGAGGAAATAAAGTCCTCTGAAGGAATCTTAGCATGTCATGAATTTAAAAACAAGCAATCAAAGCAAATAAGAGTCACTTGACATTCATTTCCTTTTAGAAAAATTTCACCCAAAATGTAACGTACATCATTGTAGCAGTCAGTGTTTGGAAAACAGTTTACTTGAAAATAGTACTACAAAATTGTGTATATGAATGTTACTATTTTGGTCATAGCCATGCAGGTGGTAGCTGTGTTTTCAGTAGTAGCCCATTTACTTTCAAATAATTCAGTCATGGCACAAAAA
>NW_020265069.1:0-1073 GCF_003255815.1 Theropithecus gelada | reverse complement strand
TGGCAAATTTTGATTATCCCTTGTCCATTATACACATCCCACCTATTTTTATTAAATGAAAAACTACTCTTGATGTAAAGATATTTATTTTTTGCTAATAATGAGTTGGTATTAATTCCTAAGTGCATGCAGTTTACCCAGGAGACGGAGCTTGCAGTGCGCCAAGATCACACCACTGCACTCCAGCAAGGGTGACAGAGCGAGATTCTGTGTCCAAAAAAAAAAAAAAAAAAGGAATATCCTCACTTTTTAAATGCTATACCACTCTCTGCGCTCAAGTTAATCCCTGTTTGGGCCTGTGGGAGCTTACACTATCCTCCTCTATGTAATTAATAACTGATGTTTGGCTTATCTGTTTAGTAATAGATGTTATGTGTTTAACGGTGCCAGTAAACGTAGGGTGCTAATTCCTTCCTCACCAATGGGGTGCATGAGACGCTATTGAAACAATTGGCAACACGAATGGAATGGATCAGCCCTCATGCAGGACACCTGCTCAACTTGACCTACCTGCTGTGGGCTGACTGTTCCGTAACACATCAGGAGTCACCTGGGTAAGAACCGTGAGCTGACGATGGGCGTTCCCTTTGGTCTGTGCAGTGTTTTGTGGTCTTCAGGTGTTGTCATCTTCTCCCACACTAAAATGCTCTCATCTCCTAGACATCAATGTTTAACTGCACCCCAGCATGACCTTTAGCCTGTGCTTAGCAGGCAGTTTTGAGGCCCTGGCTTATGAATGCACAAAAGCACAGCACATAAGCCGACACTTAAGTCCTAATTAGCAAGAATCAGGCTGTATCTCTGTAGTCCCTGCATCTGCTCTGGTCACCAGCTCTGTGTGCTTAGGGCAGCCATGTGAACATTATTAATTATTTTACACTCCAAGACAATAGTTATTATGTAGGCAGAAGTAGTGGCCTTTTTTGTTTCTTGTGCTGCTGCTCCCCTTCCTGCTGTACCATACACCCTTCTGATGAGGTGTACATCTGGTGCCTCATGGCTCAGGCACTGCTGAGTAAAGAAAATGGGAAGAAATAGTTTGATATTAGCCCCTACCGAAGCATATGAAGAAG
>NW_020265068.1:0-2011 GCF_003255815.1 Theropithecus gelada | reverse complement strand
GCTTGGCTTTGACTCTGGACTCTGGTGGTCTTCTTTGGGGAACAAACAGTCTGGGCATTACACTTTCAAGATTTTTCTCCTTGTATTTGACTTTTAGTATTTTTACTTTGATGTGCCTGTTTGTGGATCTCTTTGTGTTTATCCTACTTGGAGTTTATTGAGCCTCCAGGATATGTGAATTAGTGTCTTTCAATAAATTTGGGAATATTTTTACCACTGTTTTTAAAAGATTTTTTTTTGTTTCTATTTTCTCTCCTCTCCTTCTGGTACTTTTATTACATGTATGTTGGTGTGCTTGATGACTTACCACACTTTTGTGAGGCTCTGTTTATTTTTTAGAATCTTTGTGCTATGTGTCAGTTTGCATAATCTCAATGGATTTATCTTCAAGTTCGCTAATTGTTTCTACTATCAGGTCAAATCTATTTTCCCAAACGCTTTCAGATGAAGTCAGTACACTTGGAAATGGAGAAGAAATTATCTTTTTAAAGCCCTGCTTATCCCCTAAGTGAGAAAAAAAAATCTCTGAGACAGGGTCCTGGAACTGGGTTGAAAATGGCCAACAGTTCCCTGAGTGACACCCTGTTCTAGAAACTTAGTACTCAGTAATGTGGATTTGTGAAGTCAGCATCCTAAGGTCCTCTTGGCTTATTTCTAATGGCATGGAATAGCCACTGCTTTATCAGGGGCAATGGCAAGGAGGACCCCAGTATTCTATGCACACCATGCCCTAGGCAGAACCTCTAGTACATAGGTGGAAGGTGGAATGCAGGTGGAAATTCTTACCTCTCAATTGCACCAACCTTGGACTTAGGCTTATCTTCAGATATCTAAGGCAGAATTTGAAATGCTAAGTTCTGACTGTTTAAAACAGAAAGCACTCCAACTGAAAAATGGGAATAGAAGGAGCCCTATGTTCTTTTTTGAAGCAATCTAGAATGTATTCTTCATCTCACTGACCTGGGAGTGGGGAATAAAGAAGTGGTCTTGTTCAAATGCCAGATGTTGTCATCTTTCTTATTGAATATTTCTAGATTTTCTTGAAGAAATATTTCATGATTTGCTGTTTATCCTTAGGACCATTTCCAGAAGCTTAAATGTATCTATGTTTGTATGTATATGCCTGTATGTATGTATATGCCTGCCTGTTTGTATATATGTACAAGTATGTGTACATGTATATATGTGTATGTGTATATGTATACATAAAATTTTGCTACTTTTACTCTGTAGTAGACCAGCAGAGTTTGCACACTTCATGTTAAAGAGCTTTATTAACTAAATCAATTTTTAACACCACAGCCAGATTGTTCCTTCTAAACAATAACGTAGATATATTACATTTATTTCTCCACTTAAAACCTTCTATGGGACTCCCCAATACTATTCTTTACCCCTTGTGATATTCAACCTCCAAAGTGGTCACAATGGTCTCCAAACCAGTTGTATTCACACTCTTTTGTGGTCTCTCCACACATTTTCCAAGAGTCTTTTTATGTGACCAATAGTATTTGACAGAAGTGCTCATCTGTGTTACTAGGATACTCCATTAGCCTAGAAAGAGAGACATGCAGTGAGGAACTAACAGCAGGTGTGAAACTGAGGCCTTCCAAAGCCATGTTAATAAGCTTGAAAAAAGGTTCATTCTCACACGAGCCTTCACATAAGACTGCATTCCTGCCTGACAAGTTTTGACTGCAGTAACATTGAAAGCTAGAGCCAAAATCACCCACTGCTACTAGATTCCTGACACAGAACATATGAGACAAGACATATTTGCCCGTGTGGACAAATTTATTTATTTTTTTTAATATAAACTAATCTATTTTCTGTACTCAAAATATTTCTGGCACTTGATAAATACTCAACATAAATTTGCTGAATAAATGAATGTTTGCATTTTATTAGATTTCAGTGACTCTATATAAAATATTTTCAATATAATAAAGAATATTGGTATATTGTATAAATGTATATAAATTTTCTATCTTGCATATCTTATGTAAGATTT
>NW_020265067.1:0-2012 GCF_003255815.1 Theropithecus gelada | reverse complement strand
TTGCATCGATGTTCATCAGGGATATTGGTCTAAAATTCTCTTTTTTTGTTGTGTCTCTGCCAGGCTTTGGTATCAGGATGATGTTGGCCTCATAAAATGAGTTAGGGAGGATTCCCTCTTTTTCTATTGATTGGAATAGTTTCAGAAGGAATGGTACCAGCTCCTCCTTGTACCTCTGGTAGAATTCAGCTGTGAATCCATCTGGTCCTGGACTTTTTTTGGTTGGTAGGCTATTAATTATTGCCTCAATTTCAGAGCCTGCTATTGGTCTATTCAGGAATTCAGCTTCTTCCTGGTTTAGTCTTGGGAGAGTGTAAGTGTCCAGGAAATTATCCATTTCTTCTAGATTTTCTAGTTTATTTGCATAGAGGCGTTTATAGTATTCTCTGATGGTAGTTTGTATTTCTCTGGGGTCAGTAGTGATAACCCCTTTATCATTTTTTATTGCGTCGATTTGATTCTTCTCTATTTTCTTCTTTATTAGTCTTGTTAGCGGTCTATCAATTTTGTTGATCTTTTCAAAAAACCAACTCCGGGATTCATTGATTTTTTGGAGGGTTTTTTGTGTCTCTATCTCCTTCAGTTCTGCTCTGATCTTAGTTATTTCTTGCCTTCTGCTAGCTTTGGAATGTGTTTGCTCTTGCTTCTCTAGTTCTTTTAGTTGTGATGTTAAAGTGTCAATTTTAGATCTTTCCAGCTTTCTCTTGTGGGCATTTAGTGCTATAAATTTCCCTCTACACACTGCTTTAAATGTGTCCCAGAGATTCTGGTATGTTGTATCTTTGTTCTCATTGGTTTCAAAGAACATCTTTATTTCTGCCTTCATTTCGTTATGTACCCAGTAGTCATTCAGGAGCAGGTTGTTCAGTTTCCATGTAGTTGAGCGGTTTTGATTGAGTTTCTTAGTCCTGAGTTCTAGTTTGATTGCACTGTGGTCTGAGAGACAGTTTGTTATAATTTCTGTTCTTGTACATTTGCTGAGGAGTGCTTTACTTCCAATTATGTGGTCAATTTTGGAATAAGTGTGATGTGGTGCTGAGAAGAATGTATATTCTGTTGATTTTGGGTGGAGAGTTCTGTAGATGTCTATTAGGTCTGTTTGCTGCAGAGATGAGTTCAATTCCTGGATATCCTTGTTAACTTTCTGTCTCGTTGATCTGTCTAATGTTTACAGTGGGGTGTTGAAGTCTCCCATTATTATTGTATGGGAGTGTAGGTCTCTTTGTAAGTGTCTAAAGACTTGCTTTATGAATCTGGGTGCTCCTGTATTGGGTGCATGTATATTTAGCATAGTTAGCTCTTCCTGATGAATTGATCCCTTTACCATTATGTAATGGCCTTCTTTGTCTCTTTTGATCTTTGATGGTTTAAAGTCTGTTTTATCAGAGACTAGTATTGCAACCCCTGCTTTTTTTTGCTCTCCATTTGCTTGGTAGACCTTCCTCCATCCCTTTGTTTTGAGTCTATGTATGTCTCTGCATGTGAGATGGGTCTCCCGAATACAGCAAACTGATGGGTCTTGACTCTTTATCCAGTTTGACAGTCTGTGTCTTTTAATTGGAGCATTTAGTCCATTTACATTTAAGGTTAATATTGTTATGTGTGAACTTGATCCTGCCATTATGATAGTAACTGGTTATTTTGCTCATTAGTTGATGCAATTTCTTCCTAGCCTCGATGGTCTTTACATTTTGGCATGTTTTTGCAATGGCTGGTACCGGTTGTTCCTTTCCATGTTGAGTGCTTCCTTCAGGGTCTCTTGTAAGGCAGGCCTGGTGGTAACAAAAATCTCTAAGCATTTTCTTATCTGTAAAGGATTTTATTTCTCCTTCACTTATGAAACTTAGTTTGGCTGGATATGAAATTCTGGGTTGAAAATTCTTTTCTTTAAGAATGTTGAATATTGGCCCCCACTCTCTTCTGGCTTGTAGAGTTTCTGCCGAGAGATCTGCTGTTAGTCTGATAGGCTTCCCTTTGTGGGTAACCCGACCTTTCTCTCTGGCTGCCCTTAA
>NW_020265066.1:0-2012 GCF_003255815.1 Theropithecus gelada | reverse complement strand
TTTGCAGATGACATGATTGTATATTTAGAAAACCCCATTGTCTCAGCCCAAAATCTCCTTAAGCTGATAAGCAACTTCAGCAAAGTCTCAGGATACAAAATTAATGTGCAAAAATCACAAGCATTCTTATACACTAGTAACAGACAAACAGAGAGCCAAATCATGAATGAACTTCCATTCACAATTGCTTCAAAGAGAATCAAATACCTAGGAATCCAACTTACAAGGGATGTAAAGGACCTCTTCAAGGAGAACTACAAACCACTGCTCAGTGAAATAAAAGAGGACACAAACAAATGGAAGAACATACCATGCTCATGGATAGGAAGAATCAATATCATGAAAATGGCCATACTGCCCAAGGTAATTTATAGATTCAATGCCATCCCCATCAAGCTACCAATGACTTTCTTCACAGAATTGGAAAAAACTGCTTTAAAGTTCATATGGAACCAAAAAAGAGCCCGCATCTCCAAGACAATCCTAAGTCAAAAGAACAAAGCTGGAGGCATCATGCTACCTGACTTCAAACTATACTACAAGGCTACAGTAACCAAAACAGCATGGTACTGGTACCGAAACAGAGATATAGACCAATGGAACAGAACAGAGTCCTCAGAAATAATACCACACATCTACAGCCATCTGATCTTTGACAAACCTGAGAAAAACAAGAAATGGGGAAAGGATTCCCTATTTAATAAATGGTGCTGGGAAAATTGGCTAGCCATAAGTAGAAAGCTGAAACTGGATCCTTTCCTTACTCCTTATACGAAAATTAATTCAAGATGGATTAGAGACTTAAATGTTAGACCTAATACCATAAAAATCCTAGAGGAAAACCTAGGTAGTACCATTCAGGACATAGGCATGGGCAAAGACTTCATGTCTAAAACACCAAAAGCAACGGCAGCAAAAGCTAAAATTGACAAATGGGATCTAATTAAACTAAAGAGCTTCTGCACAGCAAAAGAAACTACCATCAGAGTGAACAGGCAACCTACAGAATGGGAGAAAATTTTTGCAATCTACTCATCTGACAAGGGGCTAATATCCAGAACTTACAAAGAACTCAAACAAATTTACAAGAAAAAAACAAACAACCCCATCAAAAAGTGGGCAAAGGATATGAACAGACATTTCTCAAAAGAAGACATTCATACAGCCAACAGACATATGAAAAAATGCTCATCATCACTGGCCATCAGAGAAATGCAAATCAAAACCACAATGAGATACCATCTCACACCAGTTAGAATGGCGATCATTAAAAAGTCAGGAAACAACAGGTGCTGGAGAGGATGTGGAGAAATAGGAACACTTTTACACTGTTGGTGGGATTGTAAACTAGTTCAACCATTACGGAAAACAGTATGGCGATTCCTCAAGGATTTAGAACTAGATGTACCATATGACCCAGCCATCCCATTACTGGGGATATACCCAAAGGATTATAAATTATGCTGCTATAAAGACACATGCACACGTATGTTTATTGCAGCACTATTCACAATAGCAAAGACTTGGAATCAACCCAAATGTCCATCAGTGACAGATTGGATTAAGAAAATGTGGCACATATACACCATGGAATACTATGCAGCCATAAAAAAGGATGAGTTTGCATCCTTTGTAGGGACATGGATGCAGCTGGAAACCATCATTCTTAGTAAACTATCACAAGAACAGAAAACCAAACACCGCATGTTCTCACTCATAGGTGGGAACTGAACAATGAGATCACTTGGACTCAGGAAGGGGAACATCACACACCGGGGCCTTTCATGGGGAGGGGGGAGGGGGGAGGGATTGCATTGGGAGTTATACCTGATGTAAATGACGAGTTGATGGGTGCAGTAGACCAACGTGGCACAAGTATACATATGTAACAAACCTGCACGTTATGCACATGTACCCTACAACTTAAAGTATAATAATAATAAAAAATAAAAATAAAAATAAAATAAAAAAAAAAAAGAAAAGATGCAAAGGGACACTGTGTATTATTTGGG
>NW_020265065.1:0-2013 GCF_003255815.1 Theropithecus gelada | reverse complement strand
GATGAAATCTGGAAAGAAGATTTCTGAGAAACTGCTTAGTGTTCTGTTAATTCATCTCACAGAGTTACATGTGTATTTCGTGGATCTCTTTGCTAGCCTTATTTCTGTGGAATCTGAGAACAGATATTTCGGATGCCTTTGAAGACTATAGGGCCAAAGGAAATATCCTCCTATAACAAAGAGAAAGAAGCTTTCTGAGAAACTGCTTTGTGTTCTGTGAAATCACCTAACAGAGTTACAGCTTTCCCCTCAAGAAGGCTTTCGCTAAGACAGTTCTTGTGCAATTGGTAAAGTGATATTGGGAAG
Organism: Theropithecus gelada; assembly: GCF_003255815.1. Lineage (NCBI taxonomy): Eukaryota > Metazoa > Chordata > Mammalia > Primates > Cercopithecidae > Theropithecus > Theropithecus gelada. Next base: position 1,707 of record NW_020265065.1, on the reverse strand, counting down.
CCCATAGAGGGCTACGGTGAAAAAGAAAATATCCTCTGATGAAATCTGGAAAGAAGCTTTCTGAGAAACTGCTCTGTGATGTGTGACATCCACTGACAGAGTTACATCTGTATTTCGTGGATCTCTTTGCTAGCCTTATTTCTGTGGAATCTGAGAACAGATATTTCTTATCCCTTTGAAGACTATAGGGCCAAAGGAAATATCCTCCGGTAACAAACAGAAAGAAGCTTTATGAGAAACTGCTTTGTGTTCTGTGAAATCATCTCACAGAGTTACATCTGTATTTCGTGGATCTCTTTGCTAGCCTTATTTCTGTGGAATCTGAAAACAGATATTTCAGATCCCTTTGAAGACTATAGGGCCAAAGGAAATATCCTCCGATAACAAAGAGAAAGAAGCTTTCCAGAAACTTCTTTGTGTTCTGTGAAATCATCTCACAGAGTTACATCTTTCCCCTCAAGAAGCCTTTCGCTAACACAGTTCTTGTGGAATTGGCAAAGTGATATTTCGAAGCCCACAGAGGGCTATGGTGAAAAAGGAAAAATCCTCAGATGAAGTCTGGAAAGAAGAGTTCTGAAGAACTACTTAGTGATCTCTTAATTCATATCAGAGAGTTACATCCGTATTTCGTGGATCTCTTTGCTAGCCTTATTTCTGTGGAATCTGAGAACAGATATTTCGGATCCCTTTGAAGACTATAGGGCCAAAGGAAATATCCTCCGATAACAAAAAGAAAGAAGCTTTCTGAGAAACTTCTTTGTGTTCTGTGAAATCATCTCATAATGTTACAGCTTTCCCGTCAAGAAGCCTTTCGATAAGACAGTTCTTGTGGAATTGGCAAAGGGATATTTGGAAGCCCTTAGAGGGCTACGGTGAAAAAGGAAATATCCTCAGATGAAATCGGGAAAGAAGCTTTCTGAGAAACTGCTCTGTGGTGTGTGACTTCTACTCACAGAGTTACATCTGTATTTCTTGTATCTCTTTGCTAGCCTTATTTCTGTGGAATCTGAGAACAGATATTTCCGATCCCTTTGAAGACTATAGGGCCAAAGGAAATATCCTCCGATAACAAAGAGAAAAAAGCTTTCTGAGAAACTGCGTAGTGTTCTGCTAATTTATCTCACAGAGTTACGTCTGTATTTCGTGCATCTCTTTGCTAGCCTTATTTCTGTGGAATCTGAGAACAGATATTTCGGATCCCATTGAAGATTTTAGGGCCAAAGGAAATATCCTCCGATAACAAAGAGAAAGAAGCTTTCTGAGAAACTTCTTTGTGTTCTGTGAAATCCTCTCAGAGAGTTACAGGTTTCCTGTCAAGAAGCCTTTCGCTAAGACAGTTCTTGTGGAATTGGCAAAGTGATATTTGGAAGCCCATAGAGGGCCATGGTGAAAAAGGAAATATCCTCAGATGAAATCTGGAAAGAAGCTTTCTGAGAAACTGCTTAGTGTTCTGTTAATTCATCTCTCAGAGTTACAACTGTATTTCGTGGATCTCTTTGCTAGCCTTATTTCTGTGGAATCTGGGAACAGATATTTCGGATCCCTTTGAAGACTATAGGGCCAAAGGAAATATCCTCCGATAAGAAAGAGAAAGAAGCTTTCTGAGAAACTTCTTCGTGTTCTGTGAAACATCTCACAGAGTTACAGCTTTCGCCTCAACAAGCCTTTCGCTAAGACAGTTCTTGTGGAATTGGCAAAGTGATATTT
>NW_020265064.1:0-2013 GCF_003255815.1 Theropithecus gelada | reverse complement strand
TTTTGTATTTTTTTAGTAGAGATGGGGTTTCACCGTGTTAGCCAGGATGGTCTCGATCTCCTGACCTCGTGATCCACCCGTCTCGGCCTCCCAAAGTGCTGGGATTACAGGCTTGAGCCACCGCGCCCGGCCTATATCTGACTAATTGTCATTGTTTACTAGCTTCTAGTCAGGAATTTTTGTTGATTAAATGAAACCATGGAGTTTAGTTAGACCGTAATTTATTATGATTATTACTTTTTTTAGAGATAAGGTCTCAGTTTGCTGCCCAGGCTGGAGTGCAACAGTGTGATCCCGGAGCCTTGAACTCTCAAGCTCGAGCAGTCCTCCCACTTTAGCCTCCTGAGTAGCTGGGACTGTAGTTGTGTACTGTTATACTCAGCAATTTTTAGATTTTTTAGTCATGGGGTCTCACTATATTGCCCAGGTTGATCCTTGAACTCCTGGCCTTAAGTGATCCTCCCTCCTTTGCCTCCCCAAACACTGGAATTAGAGGCACAAGTCCCTGCGTTTGGCCTACTATTGTTTTTCAGTGTTTGTCATTTGAGTGTAAGTAAAACTTTTTTTTCCCCTTGAAATTTTAGAGATGGAAGCACTTTATTTTTTATGAGTTGCTCACCCACACATATAAACATATTATTTTAAAACCTGTGTACAGACTTTTTTGCTTTTTATATATTTTTTAAAAACTGCAGTTTGTACATAAACTTGCCCTTTTTAAGCATATTGTTCAGACTTTCAACAAATGAGTAGTTTTGTGACTGCCCCTCCTTTCTCCAGCCCCTGGCAACCCCTGATCGTTTTTCTGTGTACAGTTTTGCTTATTCTAGAATGTCTTATAACTGGAACCAGACAGTATTATACATGCTATTTTTTAATCATGCAGAGTATTCTCAGAATAGAGTTTGACTGTAGATAAAATGTCCACTTGAGCAAAATGCCTGGAAAAAAGCAGCCCCTTGATGAAAGCTGCTAAATGATTCAGCAGATCACAAGTTCGATAGGTTTCGCTTTCGTTGATTAACTCAGGAGCTGCAGCCATAACAGTGGCTGGCACTCACCCCGTGCCTCTGCCTAGAGCGGCGCCTGGCACTGTTCCGGGGAAGGTGGCCTCCCTGGGCTCATTCCATCCTCACAGCAACCCTCTGGAGGTTGCTGTTCCCTCCACATGCACAGTCTGAGGGTGAGGAGATGGAAATAGATGTCAAACGAGGAATTCACTTTTTAGTCTTGGAAGATGTCAGTTGGAGCGCTGATAGCTTAATGACTTCACGTCTTTGACATCACCTCCGCTCTGGTGGGCAGTGATTGGGCGGCTGCCTCCTCATTGTGGCTCTGAGCAGGGCCCCTGTGATGGCAACCACGTGACTTACAGGCACTGGCTGTGTGAGTGTATCCTTCACGTGGTCTCTACTCTGAAGCAAGTGGGTGGAGTGGCATCCCCTGAAAGTTTCAGTGTGGCTGTTACATATTCCTTTTGTTTCCTCCTCTTCAAGGTGTTTGTCTTTGGCACGCTCACAGAATGGCTGCGTTTCTACAACAAATGGCTGTACTGCTGCCTGTGGATTGTGAACGGCCTGCTGCAGTCCACCGGTTGGCCCTGTGTGGTTGCTATTATGGGCAACTGGTTTGGAAAAGCTGGGTATGCCACTTCTTTCCTCTCTGATTTCTCTGTTTAAGTGGTTTCCATGATGAATTTTTCAGATTTGTCAAAGTCAGTTACTTTGATGCCTTAGATATCACCCACATCTTTCATTAGCAAGTCAGAGGAGTTCAGGGAGAGAGAGTTTCACGTCAGTGTGCGTTGGAAATGGTGTGGGCCCTAGAAGTGATCCGGCCCAGGAGACACATTCCTACTACTCTTTGGGCTGTGGGCAGATTCTGAGTGTGGGCCAAGTCAGGAGGTCTCAATTTTTTATTTTACTCATCGTTTCTTTAGAGAACATAAAAATCTCGGCCGGGCGCGGTGGCTCAAGCCTGTAATCCCAGCACTTTGGGAGGCCGAGACGGGCG
>NW_020265063.1:0-2013 GCF_003255815.1 Theropithecus gelada | reverse complement strand
TATTAGAATTCTCCAGAGGGACAGAACTGATCGGATATATGTGTATATGAAAGGGAGTTATTTGGGAGATTGGCTCACATGATCATAAAGCAAAGTCCCACAATTAGGCCATCTGCAAGCTGAGGAAGGAAAAAACCAGTGGTGGCTCAGCCCAAGTTCAAAAGCCTCAAAAGTAGGGAAGCCAACAGTGCAGCCTTCAGTCTATGACCAAAGGCCTGAGAGTCCCCGGCAACCACTGGTGTAAGCCCAAGTGTTCAAAGGCAGAAGAACCTGGAGTCTGATGTCCAAGGGCAGAAGGAATGGAAAGAAGCATCCAGCATGGGAAAAAGGTGAAAACCAGAAGACAGTGAGTGAGCTTATCCCACGTTCTTCCACCTGCTTTGTTCTAGCCACACTGGCAGACTATTGGATGGTATCCACCAACACTAAGATGGGTCTTCCTCTTCTAGTCCACTGACTCAAATGTCAGTCTCCTCTGGCAACACTCTTACAGATCCACCCAGAAACAATACTTTACCTAGGCATCATTCAATCCAGTCAAGTTGACACCTGTTATTAACCATCACACTTATATAACGTGTAGTTTCCATTTAAGAAGCATATTATATACTTACTTTGAAAACATAAAAAAGACAAGAGATGTATAATTGAATTCCTATAAAGGACATAGAGGTACTGAAATAAATGTCTCCAGTACTTTTAGGATTCCTTACTAAATCTTATCTCTATTTTTATTATGTGAATTAACTCTTAGAAACTCCTAATCATCCATGTTGACAGAGCCACTGACAAATACCAGGTTTTTTTTTACCCATAATAGATTGATTATCCAACCCCCAACCTCCTAGTTTTCAAAACAAGTCCTAGAAATGGCTTTACTTGGTGTATTTTATGATCATAAGTGTGGCATACCATTGATTACTGTACCCAGTAAATTAACACCCCTGAGTTTAGGGAAGAGCCATTCCCAAAACACAGATGGTGTGGCTCCCAGGGGGAGGGAAGCATCTGGGCAGACAAACCATCAGCAGCAGCAGAGATGAATCTTCTCAGTTTTTGGATGCAAGTTGTGCTTTCTGAGACCCTTGTGTGTTGAGATCATCACTTAATGTGCCTCCCAGCATCTATTTTTTGTTGTTTTACTAAAAGTACATTGATTTATCTGTGGGGAACTATTTCTGCCCACTCTAGGTCTACATACATCAGAGTAGGCATCCGTTCACCCTGGATAGGCATAATCCAAATTGAGGCTCCTTCCAAAAATGAATGATTCAAGATGGGTCAATTCCAAGTGGATCTATTAGATGCAGTCTTGAAGATAGAACAAAAACCTGAACCTGCTAGTTGCAACTTTCTCTCCACTTGGAAAGAAAATGCCTGAAAATAAAGCAAACTCAGAAGAAATAGGTATTAAGAGTTGAATACAAATTTTGTAGTCCCAGCTAGCTACTCAGGTGGCTGAGGAGGAAGGCCTTGAGCCTAGTTTGAATTCAGCTTGGGCAACATAGCAAGAATATCTCTAAAATGCAATAAAATAATTGAAGAAAAAGATTTCTGATGATGGTTTTCAAGCATTTTGACCCAACTCTTTTAAAGTTTGACTTTTCTATTGACTTCTGTTTTTTCTGTTAACCAATATGTTTATATTTCTGCTTAAGCTAGTTTGAGTTTAATATCATGTTACTTGGAATTGAGTCCTAACTAATAAGTGAGGATAAGGGGAGGTTATGGAGCAATTCTCAGAGGAAAATTTGAATCCTTATTGACTACCTGGATTTTCTTTTCATAAGCAAGTAAAGTAGGGAACACGTGATCCACAAAGACTCACCACCATGGACTATATCACCAACCCTATCTAACAGAAGAAGGAAGTTGGATGTGATAATAGAGTTGCTTTGGGACCAAGAATCAGAGATGATGCTTAGAATGAAGGGACAGAAGTAACATGAGGTTGGTACAGCTTCCGTTTTCTTTGTCCATGATACTCCTAATTAGTAAGCCATTTATTAAGAG
>NW_020265062.1:0-2013 GCF_003255815.1 Theropithecus gelada | reverse complement strand
TTTGCAGATGACATGATTGTATATTTAGAAAACCCCATTGTCTCAGCCCAAAATCTCCTTAAGCTGATAAGCAACTTCAGCAAAGTCTCAGGATACAAAATTAATGTGCAAAAATCACAAGCATTCTTATACACTAGTAACAGACAAACAGAGAGCCAAATCATGAATGAACTTCCATTCACAATTGCTTCAAAGAGAATCAAATACCTAGGAATCCAACTTACAAGGGATGTAAAGGACCTCTTCAAGGAGAACTACAAACCACTGCTCAGTGAAATAAAAGAGGACACAAACAAATGGAAGAACATACCATGCTCATGGATAGGAAGAATCAATATCATGAAAATGGCCATACTGCCCAAGGTAATTTATAGATTCAATGCCATCCCCATCAAGCTACCAATGACTTTCTTCACAGAATTGGAAAAAACTGCTTTAAAGTTCATATGGAACCAAAAAAGAGCCCGCATCTCCAAGACAATCCTAAGTCAAAAGAACAAAGCTGGAGGCATCATGCTACCTGACTTCAAACTATACTACAAGGCTACAGTAACCAAAACAGCATGGTACTGGTACCGAAACAGAGATATAGACCAATGGAACAGAACAGAGTCCTCAGAAATAATACCACACATCTACAGCCATCTGATCTTTGACAAACCTGAGAAAAACAAGAAATGGGGAAAGGATTCCCTATTTAATAAATGGTGCTGGGAAAATTGGCTAGCCATAAGTAGAAAGCTGAAACTGGATCCTTTCCTTACTCCTTATACGAAAATTAATTCAAGATGGATTAGAGACTTAAATGTTAGACCTAATACCATAAAAATCCTAGAGGAAAACCTAGGTAGTACCATTCAGGACATAGGCATGGGCAAAGACTTCATGTCTAAAACACCAAAAGCAACGGCAGCAAAAGCTAAAATTGACAAATGGGATCTAATTAAACTAAAGAGCTTCTGCACAGCAAAAGAAACTACCATCAGAGTGAACAGGCAACCTACAGAATGGGAGAAAATTTTTGCAATCTACTCATCTGACAAGGGGCTAATATCCAGAACTTACAAAGAACTCAAACAAATTTACAAGAAAAAAACAAACAACCCCATCAAAAAGTGGGCAAAGGATATGAACAGACATTTCTCAAAAGAAGACATTCATACAGCCAACAGACATATGAAAAAATGCTCATCATCACTGGCCATCAGAGAAATGCAAATCAAAACCACAATGAGATACCATCTCACACCAGTTAGAATGGCGATCATTAAAAAGTCAGGAAACAACAGGTGCTGGAGAGGATGTGGAGAAATAGGAACACTTTTACACTGTTGGTGGGATTGTAAACTAGTTCAACCATTACGGAAAACAGTATGGCGATTCCTCAAGGATTTAGAACTAGATGTACCATATGACCCAGCCATCCCATTACTGGGGATATACCCAAAGGATTATAAATTATGCTGCTATAAAGACACATGCACACGTATGTTTATTGCAGCACTATTCACAATAGCAAAGACTTGGAATCAACCCAAATGTCCATCAGTGACAGATTGGATTAAGAAAATGTGGCACATATACACCATGGAATACTATGCAGCCATAAAAAAGGATGAGTTTGCATCCTTTGTAGGGACATGGATGCAGCTGGAAACCATCATTCTTAGTAAACTATCACAAGAACAGAAAACCAAACACCGCATGTTCTCACTCATAGGTGGGAACTGAACAATGAGATCACTTGGACTCAGGAAGGGGAACATCACACACCGGGGCCTTTCATGGGGAGGGGGGAGGGGGGAGGGATTGCATTGGGAGTTATACCTGATGTAAATGACGAGTTGATGGGTGCAGTAGACCAACGTGGCACAAGTATACATATGTAACAAACCTGCACGTTATGCACATGTACCCTACAACTTAAAGTATAATAATAATAAAAAATAAAAATAAAAATAAAATAAAAAAAAAAAAAGAAAAGATGCAAAGGGACACTGTGTATTATTTGGG
>NW_020265061.1:0-8289 GCF_003255815.1 Theropithecus gelada | reverse complement strand
GGATTTTATTAGAATACAATGGAATGTAAATAACTGATTGGAGTGTGCACGGTGATTTTCAAATAAAATTTAGTCACATACCTTTGAAATGACACTGGGTAAATAAAAGTATTGCCGCTAACAGTAATGAAACCTTGGTATGGCGTGAAGGAGGCCTGAAGTACAGAGTCATCTTTGGAAGTTGTTAGCTGCAGGCGATGCCATTAGCACTTTTGTGGGGAATATGTCCCTTAATCTTTCTAACCCAACTAACTCCTTTCATATTCAGTTATATCGAAATACCTCCTGATATATTATTACTTGTGTCCGTAAGCCCTACCTATTATTAGCAGGGAATTTGACATGGGATAATGATACGGGGATTGTTAATTGTACAGATACGTGTACATTTTTGTCTTGCCTCAATCATTCCTGGTGGCACAACTTTACTGGGGATATTTATATCCTCAGGGCTCGTAAGGAAATTTGGCTACCTGTTAACCTTACATGACCGTGGGGGGCATCGCCTCTTGAAACTTATACTTGGACTTCTCTCCAGTGAACCCGCCATGCCCTTGGACTTATAATTGCCTCGGTGATGAGTCTTGTTGCCATCGCCTCCACTGCGACCGTAGCAGGACTCGCTCTTCATCAAAGCATACAAAATGCTGAATTTGTGCAGCAATGGCACGAGCAATCTCACCGGTTATGGCTTCAACAACGAAACATTGATTCTCAACTTGTTGAAAGATTGGACAACATGAAGCAAGCATTGACATGGCTTGGAGATCAGCTCACTGTACTCAGTACTCGGATAACATTACAATGTGATTGGAACTCCACTCAATTTTGTGTAACGCCTGTGCCTTTTAACATCTCTCAAAATTGGACCGTAATCCGAAAATTATTAGTAGGCCATAAAAATATTAGTTTGGACATCCAAGAGCTCACTCAGAACATTTCTGAAGCATTTCGACAACAATTACATGTGTTGTCCGGAACCGTAACCCTGCAAGAGCTGGGTCAGCGCCTTGCTGCCTTTAACCCATGGACCCAAATGAAAACATGGATTTCTACAATCTCTGGAAGTATATTGTTTTGGGCACTCGGATTGGGTCTACTTCTTTTGGTGATCCGATGCTCCCTCTGTCACCTCCAAAAACAAAAGAAAACACAGGAACAAATATAGGCTACCTTTTTAGGATTGAGGCAAAACAAAACAAAAAGGGGGAAATGCAGGGGCCTTTGAAAACAGTATGCTGAGAATAGATAGGGCTCAAGGACAGTATCTCCAATTGAACTTTTAATGAACTCCCGTAGGCGCCAAGAAGGCGGGCAGATAAGGAAGAGCATAGAAACAAGGAACTGAGTAGAAGGTTACATGTGGGAAAAGAAAGTTTGTTTTGCATTGCATTCTTTCTGCTGACGTGGGGTTTATGGAGTATAAATAAAGTGAGGCAGAGGCTCTGAGTGCGGCCGCCATGTTCTCTGTGTGTCTTTGTCTTTTGTGTGTTCTTTCATTCTCCACCACCCCCGGCACGGACCCCAATAAGTGGCGCAGCGAGCAGAGTCAGCAGGGGAGAACAAGAAGGGGAACCCCCTAGGGGCGGGTAAGGCCCGGATATTGTTAAGGGGAACCTTTTTAAGCTTTCATTATGGGGAATTCCATCTCTCTGGCCTCAGAATATTTACGGCTGTTTCAAGGACTGTTGCTGTCTATAGGAGTAGAAGTGAAAGAAAAAGACTTTGAAGCGATTGTTTGCCCATGTTGAACAACACTGTTACTAATTTCAGTATCAGACTAAAGTGCAGCTGAATTGGACAGAATGGTTACAGGTAGTAAAAGCTCTGCTTAGAGCTCTCCAGTTAGGGGATATTATGCCTCTAAAATTGTGGACCTTGTGTGACTCTATCACTCAGACATTAGAGTTACTTGAGACTGATTCGGTGTGTGGTAATGTAGCCACAGGAGGAAAGGTATCTGAGGATTTGGAAAAAAATAAATAAATCTGAAATGGAGCCCATTTGTGCCAGGATAACACAGGATGGGCGGGGGGGGTAGCAAAAAGGGGGAGAAGAGAAAAAGCCAGCTCTTCCTTCTTCTAAGGGAAATTCTGACATGCAGTGTATTATGGCAATGCTTCAACAAATATTACAGATATATTCTTCTAATTCACCTTTGCGAGCTTTCCCTGTTTCTTTTCCTTCTGCCCTGTTAAAAGAGGATTTTCCAGAGCCTCCAACCCCCCGGCTTCCTTATCTTTACCTTTGTTTGGCAAAGTTGAAGCCCTGTTCACATCAGACATACTTTAAATTTATACTAAACACCTGTTTAATATGTCAAAACCAGTGTACATGTATATCTTATTGTTTGTTAAAATATTATGAGTATTTCAATAGTCAATAAATAAGCACATTAATATTAACTATTAATATTAATATAGTATTAATAACCCCAACAATGTGCACACAATTTTTCTAGGAAATTGTTATGTTATAGGGGTGCATAGGTGCCACCAATTTACACTCCAAACAGAAGTTGAGTATTCGAGTTGCTTAACACATTAACTACCTCTTGATATTTTCTGTGTTTTTAAATTTTAACCATTGTATTGTGTATGTAATGATTCTCAATTTGGTATTAATATACATATTTCCTAGTGAGTAATGATATTAGACATATAGATTTATTGTCATTTCTTTGTTCTGCTACTTTTGGTTGGGTTATTTGCCCTTTCCTATTAATATGTTGGGATTCTTTATATTTAGGGATATGAGTATTATTATATATTATATATACTTTTAATTAAAAAAAATTTAAAAATATTTAAGGAGCTGGATCTGTTTCCAATTATTTGTGTTTCTTTTGCTCCTAATGCTCAGTTTTCAAATGGTGGCAATAATGTCTAATTTAATGCCTTACAAATTAAATTTTCAAAAGAAATGAAAGCTGCCATTTCTAACTATGGACCCCTACCCTTGGTTTTCTTGATATTTTTTCAACAGAAAATTTGATAATTCCTATAGACTGGGAGACTTTGGGGAAGGCTTTTCTTGATTGTTCTCAGTGGTTACAATTGCAAAGCTGGTAAATGAACAAGGCACATGTACAGGCTAGGAAAAATGTTATGTGTGATCCCCCTGAACCCACTGAGGAACAACTCACAGGCACGGGCCAATATGCTACTCTTAATGCTCAGGCTGGTCTAGATGATGTTGCCTTTACTCAAATTAAGACTTTGTTTTTAAGGGCCTGAAATAAGGTAGAGATAACAGGAAAATCTTCCCTTTCCTCTGTGAAGATTTTACAGGGCACAAATGAACCATATCCAGATTTCGTAGCCCGTCTTCAGGATGCTGTCTTCAAAATTGTGGGTGCTGGCCTTGCTTCAAAAATTTTGTTACAAACATTGTTTTTAAAAAATGCTTATGCTGACTGTTAAAAATTGTTCAAATCGTTAAAGGCCAATGGGGCCAATTTAGATAAATATATTAAAACTTGTGTTAGTGTTGGAGGGGCTATTTATAATGCTCAATTATTTGCTGGAGCTTTGTCTAAAGCCTTAAAAGGAAAAAAAAAAACAAGGTGTTTGCTTTCAGTGTGGTAAACCTAGACAATTCAAAAAAAGAATGTCATAAAAATTGAACACTTTTATCCTTCAAGGCAGAAAGCTGCCTTTAGAGGTGTACAAATGTTGTGGTAAAGATCGACATTGGAAAAATAAATGTCGTTCCAAAACTGAGAAAAGTGAAAATTTACTGTCTCCTCTCCTGGGAAATGGGAGCCGGGGCCCACAAGCTTGGGGCTCCAACAATTACAGTACAAGTCTACTACAATACCCAGTGAGCAATGACCTACAATATCAAGGAATAAATTCAAGTCCTCCTTAAGGATCCCACACCTTACCCCAGTTTCTCAGCTTTATGCGGCAACTAAGTAGAGCGCCGCTGCTGACTTAGTTATTACTCAACCTTATACCTTGTCTCCTAATAGAGGAGTATATAAATTAGCTATTAGAGTGTGTGGCCCTTTGCCAAAAGGACATGTAGGACTTTTGTTAGGTCAAAACAACAGTGCTATACGGAAGTTAATGATGATTCCAGAAATCATTGATCTTGATGTTACTAATAAAATTCTTATTATGGTACAAGTTTCACAATTTATACGCCTAGAGGCAGGGGAACATATTCTCAATAGGGAGGGTTTGGTAGCACAGAAAAAACTGTTTTTTGGGAAACTTTAGTTTCTAATCAAAAGCCCTTATGTTCATTACACATTAATGGAATAGTTTTTAAAGAGTTAATTGATACGGGGATGAATATGTCTATCATTTGTTTAAATTAGTGGCCTATACAATGGGAAAAAAGACAAGTTTCAGTTATACTCACTGGCTTGGGTGCTGCTTCTGTGGTTTATCAAAACATAGAACCTTTAACCTGTGTCAGTCCTAAAGGTCAACAAGGTCAAGTGTTTTTTTTAATATTGTTCCTATCAATATTAATCTTTGGGAACAAGATCTTTCACAACAATTTGCTGCTTTTTAAAACATTCCTCATATTTCCTCAGCTGCCAAAAATATGATGTTCAAAATGGGCTACAATCCTTTAAACTCATAGCCACCACTCCTATTTAGGTGAAACAGTGACCATTATCTAAAGAAATACTTAGGACTTTAAAAGAGTAAGTCAAAAAACAAATGGCCGAGAGGAATATAAAGCCACATATTTCTGCATGGAATTCCCATCTTTGTCTTGTCTTAAAACTATAAATGTTTACATTAAACCTAGGGAAAGTTTACAGCCTGGTCTTCCTAATCCTGCCCTTATCCCACAAAGTTAAAAATTAATGGTCATAGATCTCAAAAATTGTTTTTTCTCTGTTCCATTACAACCTCAAGATTGTAAAAAGTTTGCCTTTATTATTCCTAAAAATAATAATGGATAACCTATTCAAAAATATCAGTAGAAGCTTCTTCCTCAGGGTATACTTAATAGCCCTACTGTATGTCAAAAATTCTTACATAGGACTTTAAATCCTGTAAAAAATTAGTTTCCAACTGTGTTAATTTATCATTATATGGATCTTCTCTGTCCCTGTTTTTAATAATTCTCAGCCACTTTCTCGATATCAATGGAAAGTTTTACCTCAAGGTATGTTAAACAGCCCTACCTTGTGTCAAGAATTTGTCCATAGGGCCTTGGATCCTGTTCAAAAGCATCATCCTTCTGTTTTTTTATATCATTATATGGATGACATTCTTCTTGCTGCACCCACCAGAGAAAAGCAGCAAGATGCTTTTGTATCATTACAAACTCAGCTTTCTTTCTACTCACTTAATATTGCCACAGAAAAAATTTAACTGGATTTTCCTATTCAATATTTAGGTTATACCTTGGGGGCACAAAATATTTGACCCCAAAAAAATCAAATTCAACGTGATCATTTAAAAACATTAAATGAGGGCCGGGCGCGGTGGCTCAAGCCTGTAATCCCAGCACTTTGGGAGGCCGAGATGGGCGGATCACAAGGTCAGGAGATCGAGACCACCCTGGCTAACACGGTGAAACCCCGTCTCTACTAAAAAATACAAAAAACTAGCCGGGCGAGGTGGCGGGCGCCTGTAGTCCCAGCTACTCGGGAGGCTGAGACAGGAGAATGGCGTAAACCCGGGAGGCGGAGCTTGCAGTGAGCTGAGATCCGGCCACAGCACTCCAGCCTGGGCAACAGAGCGAGACTCCGTCTCAAAAAAAAAAAAACCGACATAAAAAAAAACATTTAAAGATTTTCACAAGCTTCTAGGAGACATTAATTGGATGCGTCCTGTTTTAGGAATACCAACATATCAGTTATAACATCTTTTTTCTATTCTAGAAGGAGACAGTCACTTGGACAACTCATGCCATTTAACTCCTTTGGCTTTACAGGAACTCCAGCTTGTTGAAGAGCAACTTCAAAAGGCCCTTCCTTTTGTTTATTTCATACTTTACCTTCTCCCACAGGAATGATTCATCAAACTAGTCAACCACTAAAATGGATCTTTTTGTCCAATAAAATATCTAAACGCTTGGTTACTTATATCGATCGTTTAGCTGAACTGATCATCAAAGGACGGCATCACTGTCAACAACTTTGGGGAGGAGATCCTTCCTTAATTATCTCTCAATTCACTTATAGTCAGATCACTTATCTTCTTGCAACTTCTGATTCTTGGCAAGTTGCTTGCGCTTCTTTTGTTGGACAATTTTCGTTTTTGTTTTTTTTTGTTTTTTTTTTTTTTTTGGACGGAGTCTCGCTCTGTCGCCCGGGCTGGAGTGCAGTGGCCGGATCTCAGCTCACTGCAAGCTCCGCCTCCCGGGTTCACGCCATTCTCCGGCCTCAGCCTCCTGAGTAGCTGGGACTACAGACGCCCGCCACCTCGCCCGGCTAGTTTTTTGTATTTCTTAATAGAGACGGGGTTTCACCATGTTAGCCAGGATGGTCTCGATCTCCTGACCTCGTGATCCGCCCGTCTCGGCCTCCCAAAGTGCTGGGATTACAGGCTTGAGCCACCGTGCCCGGCCTTGTTGGACAATTTTCTACTCAATATCCTAAGTCTCCGATCTTTTCATTTTTTAGGCAACATTCTGTGTTGCCTTTCTCACCAATTTCTGTATTTCCTGTTCAAGGTCCTACCTTTTTTACTGATGCTAGTAGCAATGGTAAGGCTGGATATTGGAGTGTTCATCAATCTCGAGTTACAGTTTATCCTTATCCCTCGGTGCAACAGGGAGAATTGTTTGCTGTTCTGATGATCTTACTTGATTTCCCTACTACTGGTTGTAACATTGTTAGTGATTCTCAATACGCCGTTTATGTTACTTCTTATATTTCTCAGGCCACTTTACCTCTTTGTGCTACTTCTTCTCTTCAAAAACTCTTTTCCTTGTTATCTTCTACTTTGAGCCAACGTCGAGCTCATTTATTCGTCACTCATCTTCGTTCTCATTCTCAACTTCCTGGACCATTAGTTCATGGTAATACTCAGATTGATTCGCTTTTAATAGGCCACCTACATGCTGCAGAACAAAAATATACTCTACATCACACTAATAGTTCTGGCCTTCAATGACGGTTTCATTTAACTTATAAACAAGCTTGTTCTCTTATTCGAGCTTGTCCTTCCTGTGCTCCTTTGAGCATTCCATGCTTCCATCCTGGGGTTAATCCACGAGGTGTCCCTTCTTTTGGATGATTAAAGTATGTTCATCATACCATTGATACCTTTTCTCATTTCTGTTATTACTTATCTCTTAGCTTGTTTCGCCATCATGGGCATTCCTCTTATACTTAAAACTAATAATGCCCCTGCCTATGTCTCTCGTAAATTACAAGTTTTCTTACAGCAATACAATATTCAACATATCATCGGTATCCCGGGCAACAGTCAAGGTCAAGCCATCATTGAGCGCGCAAATTTAACTTTAAAAACTCAACTATTAAAACAAAACAAAAAGGGGGAAATGAGCCCCCCAGAAACCAGATTTTGAAGGTTCTTTTTACTTTTTTTGAATCAAGGGAGACAATTGCAAGAATGCGCTGCTGTAACCCATCTTTCCTCACCTCCCTCTCCCCGCTGACAATTTAAAGGTTTGGTATCCTAATGAAGAAGGTAAGTATGTTCAAGGGCAAGTTCTAAAACAGGGACGGGGCTATGCTGTTGTCCTTACAGGGAGCGGACCTGAGTGGTTTCCTACAAGATGATTGAAACCCTGTTGAAAAGAAAACTGGATTCAGCATGCATTTCTTCCTTTGTTGGATGTGCCTCGGCAGGGGACTTATTTCTCTTAGTGAGGCTTTGTATGAATATTGGACTTATATTCCCTTTCCGCCCTTGTATCAGGGAGTCACCTGGGGGGGAGGCGGAAATTAAGGGTTTCACCAATGACACTACTTGGATGCCATCCCCCTATATAGACAAAGACAATATAGAATGGGAAACGGGAATTATAAACAACACATATCAATTTGGAGTGGAAGGACTTCCAATATGTATGGGAAATAGTACTCATTGTCTCCGAAAATCGCATGAAGCCTGGGCTGTTCGCTATAATCATAGTCATGTGGCTGCTAATACTGTTATTATTGTAACTAGAAGCTTTTAATATAATCATACTGTATATAGTAATGAAACTATTCCTAGTTCTTTACTTTTCTGTCCTATTCTAGAGGTTTCTCCTAATATTGAGGTGCTGGAGTGACAACAATGTCAGGGAACTAAACCCCGGATTTTATTAGAATACAATGGAATGTAAATAACTGATTGGAGTGTG
>NW_020265060.1:0-2014 GCF_003255815.1 Theropithecus gelada | reverse complement strand
CATGGTACACTATGCTGCTTTTAAATGACAGCATCCATTATCAACTGCAATACTGAGGCATTTTCCACAATACCAGTTTTCCTCCTTGGATTAAGCATTGTGCATTTGCATATAAAATTAAATTTAAAGGTAAATTCTGTGACTAGAGGTCTTGTTTTACTATAGCTATCCTCTGTGCTAGTCTTTGGGGATTTTGACCTATGGCTCAATCACTGTACTGTCTTCTGGTTTTTTATCGTTGTCAAGAGAATAACACATCTGTGTGAAGTGCACAGCAGAATCTGATTCTCATAATGTTTTCTTTTATATAATTGCAGATAAGAGCTTGGAAAGGAAACGGTATGTACCATGAAATAACTCGCTTCCCGAGGGAAAAACTTGCTGGCTTCAGTGTGTAGAAACCTGATTCTGGGTTCCTGCTGGGAAAGAGGCTTGGGATTCTCGAGAAAGTGATTTTGCCAGTATAGAACTCTGGCCCGGCCGGGCGCGGTGGCTCAAGCCTGTAATCCCAGCACTTTGGGAGGCCGAGACGGGCGGATCACGAGGTCAGGAGATCGAGACCATCCTGGCTAACAGGGTGAAACCCCGTCTCTATTAAGAAATACAAAAAACTAGCCGGGCGAGGTGGCGGGCGCCTGTAGTCCCAGCTACTCGGGAGGCTGAGGCCGGAGAATGGCGTGAACCTGGGAGGCGGAGCTTGCAGTGAGCTGAGATCCGGCCACTGCACTCCAGCCTGGGCGACAGAGCGAGACTCCGTCTCAAAAAAAAAAAAAAAAAAGAACTCTGGCCCAAGAAGCTGTAGGAAAGTTTGTCAATCCAGAAGAAAGATGAGGGGATCATGTATGAAGCAGTGTGGGGTGTGAGAAAAGCCCATCAATCAGCTTCAGCTAACGTAGGAGGAGTGGGTGAGTCACTCTCTCTAATGACTTATCCTGGTGTTTTTCTTTCTAAAGACTTGATGCTGGAGAGCATAAGTGATGAGGAGACTCATCCAGGTAGGGAAATATGTGCCAGGAAAAACCAATGGGAAAAGGTTCCCAGGAGCCTCCAGGTTATCCCTGCTGATTGTGAGGAGGGACTGAAGGAGGGGATATGAAATCAGAAGGAAAATGGAAATATGTGTGAGGTCTGGCTTGTTGTTTTCAGTTTCTTGGCATCATGGTAAGAACTGTCTCTATGGGCTATGAGGGTGCCGCGTTCATGAGAGATTCTCTTTGCAGTCCACCTGCTCTTTTCTGCCTGTGGAACATCAGAGCCTTCGGTTTAGATTAGTCAACACTCCTTGGGATTGATCCCAAGGGGTGTAGGCTTAAGCACTGGGTGTCATCTGTGATGAAGGGAATCTGGGGGACACAGCTCTCTCACAGGCATTTCCTGGAACCTAGAGACACAGTTCTTCTGCTGTGTGCCAAGGGGAAATTGAGAATCACCCTCTGAACTTTCAGGACTTGTTCGTGCACATTCATGTTTCTGTCCTCACTGTGCGTTCCTGGTTTAAAGGGATCTCCCGGGGTGGATGGCGGGGTGAGTATTCACTCTGGGCTCACTGGTAAAACTCCAGTCTCCTTTGAATGGAGGAGAAAAGTTTGACATTGAGCACATTTCCAGCCTCCACTTTCAACCCAGTCACAGATTCTGAGCTGAGGCTTCTTTCTCCCCAGTTCTCTAATTTTGGGGGAAGCCAAGAGTTCCCACAAAAGATAGTATCACACTATTTCCTGTCTTCAAAAATTTGGCTTTGGTTTTGTTCTGTAAGTTGACATTCATCGCTCAAGTTCTAGACTTTTTGTTTGTTTGTTTGTTTCTTTTTTCTTTTTTTTTGAGTATTTGGATTGCTGTTCTTGCCTTGGTTTGCTAAACATAATAAGACCCAGGTCTATCCATGCTGCTTAGGACATGATTGTGTGTTCTTCTTATGGCTGTGTAGTATTTTGTGATGTGTATGCACCACATTAAAAAAAAAAAACAAAAAACCTCAAATCCACTGTTGCTGGTCACCTAGGATGCTTCCACA